>NC_050580.1:64561061-64628561 GCF_011100635.1 Trichosurus vulpecula | reverse complement strand
TGGAGAGTGTGCAAAGGAAAGCTGGTGACAGATTTTGAATTCATTCCATATGAGAATCAGCTGAAGGAAACTGGAGCTGAGAAGACTCAGAGGGGATATAATTGCTGCCTTCAAGAATTTGAAGGGCTAAACAGGAAAATGATAAATGTTGGAGAGGTGAGAAAATTAGAACACTAATGCATTGTTAGTTGAATTGTGAACTGATCCAATCACTCTGGAGAACAATTTGGAACTATGCCCAAAGGGCTATAGAACTGTGCATATCCTTTGACCCAGCAATATCATTTCTAGCTCTGTATCCCAAAGAGACCATAAAAATGGGAAAAGGACCCATATGTCAAAATATCTATAGTAGCTCTTTTTATGGTGGCAGAGAATAGAAAATTGAGAGGATGCCTATCAATTGAGGAATGGCTGAACAAATTGTGACATATGAATGTAATGGAATACTATTGTTCTGTAAGAAATGATGAGCAAGTTGATGCTAGAAAAACCCGGAAAAACTTACATGAACTGATGGTGAGTGAAGCGAGCAGAACCGGGAGAACACCGTACACAGTAACAGCAACATTGTGCGATGAACAACTTTGATAGACTTAACTCTTCTCAGCAATACGAGGATCTAAAACAATTCCAAAAAACTCATGATGAAAAATGCTATCCACATTCAGAGAAAGAACTATGGAGTTTGAATGCATATTGAAGCAGACTATTGTCTCTTTTCTTGTTGTCGTTGTTTGTTTCTTCTTTCTTGTGGTTTTTCCCTTTGGTTCTAACTCTTCTTTACAACATGACTTTACTACATATGGAAATATGTTTAATATGATTGTACATATATAGCTTACGTTTAGAACTCAAAATCTTATAGAAGTGAATATTGAAAACTAAAAAAATAAATAAATAAAATTAAAAAAAAAGAATTTGAAGAATGTTTTGATTGCACAGGGTCTTAGATTTAGAGATAGAAGGGACCTCAGTTATCAGGTAATACAATCCCCTCATCGGATAGGATAGGTGAGGAAACTGAGGCATAGGGAAATTAAATGATTTGCACAAACTTGGTCATGTTTGATGCAGGACTTGAAGCTGGATCATCTGGAAGATGGTGCACTGCACCATCCCACCTGGGCTATTTTACCCATGAGCAGAAGTAGGAGCAATGGGTAGAAGATTAAATTAGAGCCAGTCACTGCAGTTATTAAAATGAGAGCTCCAGAAGTGTGCTGGAAGATGTTGAACTGGCTCTCTGAGGGGGAAAAATGTATGCAAGACACACTTCTAAGTGTGATCTGCATTGCGAACGTTTCCTCCACCACTTTCTTAAGTCTTAGAAATCAAGAAAACAGTGAATCCAGCCCTGACTGATAGTTTGTTTTCCACAGTGAAAATCTAATAATTGACCCTCCCTTGCAAGTATATGCTGTATATGGAAGGCTCTCAGTGAGAGCTGAAGGGTTTTCAAGAGACAAGGACACTTGCTCGATTTCTCCCACCCATTTCAGTTTCTACATTTTGTGTCAGATTCCTCTCCCAGTGTGATAACCCAGTATCCACAAGACACAGGGGAAAAGGAGAAAACCCACGCACAAGATTCCCCTATCCCAAAGAGATGTATTTGAGGATATTCTTTATAGCTGACTAGAGATGGGAGAAGAGTGTGTGTACCTCTGTGTGTGTGCATGAACAGGTGGTCTATAGAGTAAGGAAGATCAGCTCTGTGTGATCATGGTCAAGTCACTTAACCTTTATTTTCCTCAGATCCCTAGATGGTAAAATGAGAATAAAAATAGTATCTACCTCACAGAGAGATGATATTTGTAAAGTTCTTAGCACAGTACCTGGCAAATAGTAGGCACTTAATAAATGCTTATTTCCTTCCTTTCTTCCTTTCTTCTTTCCTTTCTTCCTTCCTTCCTTCCTTCCTTCCTTCCTTCCTTCCTTCCTTCCTTCCTTCCTTCCTTCCTTCCTTCCTTCCTTTTTCCTTCCTTCCTTCCTTCCCTCCTTCTTTCCTTCCTCTCTCCCTCCAAATCTGCATCCAGATTGGAATGATATAATGGTATGGCAGCTCCTTCAAAAGTGACTTCCCAATTTCTGAGGGAAAAAATCCCTTCTTTGACATGTGTTTGCAATACTCACCCCGTTTTTGAAGGTTCCCTGACTGTGATTGATGGGGAGCAAGGTTTGACCTGTTGCCTCTGCCTCCAGAGCTATGTTTTTTTGTCTTTGAGAACTGTCATTCATTGATCAAGGAGGTGGGCTGAGTAACTTGCTCAAGGGTTGGATAGCATGGGACATGTGGAGGATCTTAGCTCTGATCCCGCAAGCTATGGGCTATTTGAGCCCATGAAGATATTTATCTATGAAATTCTTTTGTTTCCCAAGTGAAAGCAAAAGAAAGTGAGCTATTCAGGAGAACATGGCTCTTTCCAGAAGTTCTGCCTTTTCAGTTATCTGGCCAGTGGCTGGAGAAGGCCCTTATTGAAGTGCTTATGGCTTTTCCCCAGAGATTCCATACAGGGTTGCTAACTGAGATCTTACAGGGGTGTAGACAGGGAGCAAACTTCCAATACACAAAGAACTCAACAGGGGAAGAAAAGGTCTTAATTATTAATATAGCTGTGCATGAATGTGTATGCATGTATATCATCTTGCAAGCAGTATCAAGTCATTCACATTCTCATCACTCTGAAGAATGGAGTTACACAATTCCCTTGCAGTTAGAAAATTCCAAACAGCAAACATATGTTTTACACATATATGAAGAAGGGTCATAGAAAGCAGAAACTGGACAATATGCAGTGAATAATGACAGTCTTCATTTAACAGTTTGCAATAACATGTTGTAATATTGGTCTGGGTGTAAGGGAAAGCATCCTAACATTCTTTTTTGTTGTTCAGTTGTTTCAGTCCAACTCTTTTTGACCCCATTTGGGGTTTTCCTTGACAAAGATACCAGAGTGGTTTGCCATTTCCTTCTCCAGCTCGTTTTACAGATGAAGAAACTGAGGCAAATGGGCTTAAGTGACTTGCCCATGTTCACACAGCTATTAAGTGTCTGAGACCAGATTTGAACTCAGATCTTCCTAACCCCAGGCCCAGCACTCTAACCACTGGGCCACCTAACTGCCTATCCTAACATTCCACATCATGGGGAGGGGGTGGTATTTAAGGAGTGTGGTGCTCCTAGTGATCTAGAAAGTCTGCATAAAATTTTTGGCCCTCCCTTTGTACCAGAGAAGAGGTCCAAATTATTATGGTATTAAAAGATAAAATATGTTTATATTATATAATACTATATACGGATATTTATGCATGTCTGAGTTTCTAAACATTTTCTGTGTCATCTGCTGGCCTTCATGTGTTGTCTACAACTCCTGCAAAACTCCCCAAAAGTTTCTTATGCCCATCCACAATATAAAGAAACCACCATGTGAAAATTGATGGTTTGGAAGGAAGAGATAGCTATATTCAATGGGGGAATGGGCTACCTTGAGAGACAGTGGGTTCCCCCTGGTGGCTGTTTGTCAGGCAGATCTTAGAGGGAATGATGTTTAGGTATGAGATGGTCTGGATAGTCATTGAGGTCCTTTGTAATGTTGCCTTTTCTTGAGAGCCCAAGGAAACTGATGAAGCTTCAAAATTCAGAGGGAGTTGATGTGTTCTCAGAGACAAAGGCAAAGCATTCATCACAAAACCCCTTTAATGTCACCTCTTACCATGCCACTCCCATTGACAACCCCTCCTCCACAGAGGCAGGCCCCAGTCCTTCCCTCCTCAACAAATCTCCAGCCAGGAGGGAAGCCACGTTACCATTGACCCATAAATCCATTTGAAAGCCTTATATCCTCTGCCAAAAGAGGTTAACCACAACTACCCTTGGGCTTAATGGGGTCACTTAAGCCTGTTTGGCTCAGTTCCTCATCTGTAAAATGAACTGGAGAAGGAAATGGCAAACCACTCCAGTATCTTTGCCAAGAAAAATTCAAATAGGGTCACAAAAAGTCAGACATGACTGAAACAACTGAACAACCCTTGGCTGGCTAGGCCTCTAAGACCTTAACTCAATTCCCACAACTTCCTATTTGGTATACCATTAATCCTCAATGACCAACTGCTTCAGCCAAACAAAGACCTTGTTGATTCATATACTGGGTTTCCTGGTTTTCCTGTTTAGTGTCATCTGTCCCTGGATATGGATCTAGTGACTCATAAAACCCTCCTATTGCTTGCCTGGAGTTTCTCTAAGTTCACACTATTTGGCAGAGATATGTCAACCTGTTTTCATATGTCTGTTTCCCTATGGGTATTACATTAGAATGCAATCCTACAGGTGAGTGGATTAGGTCTAGAGGTGCTCCTCAGAGCTATGACTAGCAATTTTTGTTCCCGGAATAAAAGGCCCCAAACATGCTTTGAAGTCAACTTCTTATGTCAAATTCAGTTGGCAGTCAGCACAGGGTTAGGGCAGGAAGAAGCTCATCTGTGGAGTGACCATTGAAAGATGAGAAAGGAGATGATACTTTAATTATTCTTACTAACTGGGTAGCAAGCTAGCATGGGATTTGAATTGCAACATCATCTATAGTTTGGCATTCAGGACAAAGCCCTAGTTACCCAGGCCTACTTATTTTTTGTTGCTAGGTAGGAATTAACTGGGAACTTTTCATTTGTTTGTTGATTCAAATTGACATTTGGAGGCAGTGGGAAGGAAAGGACAGCTGATAATCCTAGGAGAATAATTTTGTGACAAAAATAATTAAAACAGGTTTTCATTTAGAGCTTTGAGGTTCGCAGAGCATTTCACATTCATACTTCATCTCCTTTGAGCATTCCATTTACCTTGTGAGGTAGGTACTGTATGTATTATCATCCCCATTTTCCAAATAGGCAAAATGAAGCTCAGAGACATTAAGTATTTTGCACAGGATCACATGACTAGTGGCAGGATTGAGATTTGAACTGAGGCTTTCTTAACTCTAAAATCTAGCATTTTCCCCATCGTATGTCTTTCAGGAGGATAAATGGTTGATATCTTTCCAAAAGGTCTTTTTGGGAAAAAACCATTATGTGTGATTTGGGCCCTTAGAGGAGAGATAAAAAGGCAGGTTGTTTTTCTTTTTCTTTTTTTTTAAACTCAGGATAATGTTAAAAGTCTAAGGCAAGAGAGAGGCAGTCAGTATCTCCCATCAGGCTTCTAATCATTTTCTCTTCACATCCATCTCCTGATCCCTGATGGCCCCATCAGAATACAGGCATTGATTGAGTGCAAAGTTAATTTTTCACATATCAATAAATAACAACACCGAAGCCAGCAGTCTCTGAACAGTGTTCAGAACAGAATGTGAAAATAGAATACAGATCTGCTCCCAGAGGGGGAACAAGCCCAGGGATTGTTTTTTCCCTCCCCCTTGAAAGGTAATTTTGACCACAGCTTTTTCAAAAGTACATTCCATCATAATGCTTACTGTAAACAGTGCCCCTAGAAGGGAGTGGAGAAAATTGGGAGAGCATAGTAAATAGGAGACCATACAACCTACAGACAATGGGCTTTGAAATCTTTTCAAGGACAGAATGTAAAAATCTTTGAGGTTGGAGTAAAAGTAAAAAACAAAACAAAACACCCAATCAAACAAGCAAACACACACACACACACACTCCTACACACACACACACTCCCACATACACACGTGCATGTACACACACACACACACACACACACACACACAACCCCAAAACATGCAGAATTCTTGAGAAACTTGGTCTCTTGGCCTACCTGGTCAATGAGGGATGACGTTGAGAGGGATTTCTTTTCAAACATTTATTCCAACACTCTGAAGATAAGACCTTCAAGACCCTGGAGATCTTTTCTTCATCACTCAAAAAAGTTGTTGATTGAGTCCATCAGTCAACAAGTGGTTTCTTAAGTGCTTTCTATGTGCTGGTGGGGAGCTAGGTGGCACAGTGAATAGAGCCCTGGGTTTGGAATCAGGGGGACCTGTGTTCAAATCCAGCATCAGATACTTACTGGCTATGTGACCTTCGGCAAATCATTTAACCCTGTTTGCCTCAGTTTCCTCATCCGTAAAACAAGCTAGAGAAGGAAATGGCAAAGCACTCCGGCACTTTTGCCAAGAAAATCCCAAATATTGTCACGGAGAGTCAGACATGACTGAAATGACTTGAATGATAATAACAACATGTGCCAGGCTCTGTGCTAATGCTGGGGAAAAGAAATAAAAAGCAAAAACACCTCACATTCCAGTGTGGCAGACAAGCAGTGAATAACTAGCTATATATAAGGTAGGAACAGAAGCAATGGAAGGTAATCTTGAGAGGCCGTAGCTGCTCTGCTGGGGAGGATAGAGAATGGCTTCCAAGGAAGTCAAGAGGCAGAGTAGTCAAAGGTAAGCTTTGTCCACAGGCTGCACACAATCTCTGCATACTTAGAGGGTGACCCAGCATGCATAGTGAGAGGCCCCCTGGTATAACGGATCAAATACTTGGAATACCGGACTTGGGTTTAAATGCTGCTTCTGACATTAGCTGTGTGGTGCATAGTTGACCACATGAGATTGTTTAACCTCTGTGGGCCTGGACTTTCTCATCTCTAAAATGGGGATGACAATGCCTACAACTCTAACTGCACAGGGTTTGGATGAGGCCCAAGTAAAACATATAGCAAATTTTTAAAAATGAAAAAGTTCTTTATAACTGCCCATTATTATTATTGTTATTAATTGAATTAGATAGGAAGTTGTCACTTTGGTCAGGGTTCCTTGCAGGGAAGTGATCTGTGGAACAGTATAAGATGTCAACAAAAGAGGCAGGATAAGTCACCTTGATGTCACTTTGGGTAGCCCTCTCCTCCCTGCCCAGACCTGGGGGTGAGAAAATTATATCCACTCAGCCTGGAAGTCTGTTAGTGCCAAAATATTACCCATATTGAGTGCTAACTGACTCATGCCTGCTAATGGCCCACATGGGTATTGGGGATGTCTTTTCCAGAAATTAAATTTAATACAAATGACTTTAAATCAAAGAATAAAAGAAAACATAACAGCGAATAAAAGTACCCAGCATGCTTGATATGACGTGGTCTCTAGTCCCATCAGCCTCTATCAGGGTAAGTTTTGGATTGTTTAATTGTCTGCCTAATACAGATTCCAATTAAAGGTTGTAAGCTTCTTTCTGGGAGGTATCATGCCTAAGTCTTTGCAAGGAGCACAGAGGTGGTATGTTCTAGGTGTTTGGGACAAACTTGGTCAATGATCGATTGATTGAATAAAAGTGAGTTTTGTCTAATGATCCAGCTACATATAACCTTTGAATTAGTGAAAAGAAACCAAATAGTTGTCCTGTCCCGCTCTCCCCATGCCCCTCCCTCCCATTCTCTCCATGTCGCCCCATTCTATATGGACTTTGTGCTTAGGTTCCTCTAAGAAAGTGGAACAGGAAGGAGGTTGATGAAGAAATCCTACAATCACATGGAAATCCTTCTTCTTGTTGGTGGTAATCTGCCAGGAAAAGTGAAAGAGAAAACATAGGTATTATCTTGAAGGCTATGATAAGACCAGCAAGTTAAAATTTACTGAGTATTTGTTGTGTGCCTCAACTGTGATAGGTGCCATTGGGAGTATAAGAAACTGTGTCCTTAAGGAGTCTGGGTGGTAAAAGAAGACCAAGACACAGGAAATAATTTTGCATGTATTTAGTACTTAACAGATACTTTTTTCATTCATTCATTGATTTGTTCATTCATTCAGATACCCCACATATACTGCTGTAATATCAATTAAGTTGGCACTTTTTTTACTGTTTTAGAATGCTAAATTAATTGTCCTTGATTGAGCCTTACTAGGTGCAAAGCCCCAGGCCCAAACCCCTATCTGCTAGGTGCTAAGCCCATGTGGGTGTGAAGGGGGAGGGGGGAGGTGCTAAGGGGAATTACTAAGACCAGAGCCAATAGTGTGCCTAAGTTCTGGTGGCTCAGATGACATTTGATGACATCCAAAGAGTGTATAAATAGAGAGAACAGAGCTATTTGCTTAGATGTTGATGCCTTCTTGGTAACTATGGATTGCATTTGGTCTGTTTATTATAATGTATCTTTGTAATTTGTATTTGCTCTGAAGTTCAGGGTGCTGGCTTTTTCCCCTGAAACTAAGCGAATGATACTGGTATGTTGCACTGAAATAAGATTGTTAACCCCTTAACATTGCCTTCTGTAGTAAAGCAGATCGAAAGAACCTGTGCTGGCAGCATTTTTGTTGTTGGGCTTGTGCTGGTCTTTCACCCCCACAGCAGCTGCTAGATGAATTGTTGCAACAAATGGTGTGGTCGGGTAGGATCTGCAGAGCAAAAGGAAAATATCCCGTTTTGGGGTACTGAGATGGCGGTTGAATGTTTCCCAGTTATTGGATTGCTCTTTGTACTTGGGGTGGCTATGGTTCTGTGGAGCCCCAGGAGCAGCAAAGGCCTGAAGGAAAACAGGCCACTGGCAATGATAGGAGTGGTTTCCCAGAAGCCCAGAGCAAGGCCCCCTGCAGATAATCCCTCCTTCCGAGGGCTTGAGTTGATAAGCCTGGCTCTGAAGGACAGTGCTGAAAGGGTGAATGTTTTGAGATCATATTGTATGCAGAGCTTTCAAACAGGTGTAGAGAACAGCCTTCATACAGACTTCAGAGAAAAAGCAGAGAATGGCTTTCATGTAGATTTGGGTGAGGAGAGAGAAAAAGTTGATGGTGGCTTCCGACTTATTGACCCAGAGGGGAGCAGAAGACTGCTTGCATGTAAACTTTGAAAAGGTGAAAGCTGGGAGCTGCCTTGGAGCCTACTTCAAGGTGAGCGGACAAGGTGGAGAATCACCTACATCGAAATCGGGATTCTGGCAGAAGCCAGGAGAGGCCAGGCAGAGCTAGACTACCAGGAACTCAGGAACTTGGAGTTCAGCCTTGGGGCAAGATGGAAGCTTTGCAGTAAGGAGCTAAGTGTGCCTTTTTGCTGCCTCCCCCTGGGGCTGTTTGGGAGGGAGGGAGGGGTGGATTTGTTTATGGTGGGGTGGGGGAAATGCCTTGGACCCCCAGGGATCCCTTATTGCCCAGCAGCCCCTCAGGATTTGGAGGCCAGGGCTGGAACAGTATGGGGAGAATAGACCCACAGCAGAACTTTATTTGGACATTTTCTTTGAGTTGGGACTTTGGGTGCCAAGAAGAAACCTGAACATATACTGCTCCCAAATACAATCACTTATTAAGCTCTGTGTTATTTAGGGTCCCCCAGGTACTCTCTTTGATATGGAACAACTTGGCCCAATCAGATGTTTACACATTCCGGGTTTTTAAAATCACAAAATGCTAATATCACACCATAATACCAGTGAACCGTATGTCCGGTCTCAGGGTTTAGAGGAACCTGTGAATTTCCGTCTAATCACTCATTCTCTCTGCACTCCCAGAGTTAACAAGGAGATGCCTTCAAAGGGCTCAGAATTAGAAAAAACTCATTCACATGTTGGCTGAAACCATAATGACAAAGCACTGGCTTGGGGGTGTCACGATTTGTATACACACTAATGCCACGGTCTCCATTTTCTATATTCTCAGACTCTGCTCACATTAACTTCATTATAATACTTACCCCACCAGCCTCTGGTGAATGTCCTAATATTCTCATATAGCCTGGAGTGGGGAGGGAGGTGGGTGGGAAATCATCAATTATAGTTTTGGCATATAGTATGTGAGTGCTCCACCTTGGTAAACAATAATTTACCTTTCAGAGTAGCTGGGTTTTAACGTGAGGAGAAAGTTGGACTCTAGAGTCAGGAGGACTTCAGGTCAAATATAGCCTCCAATAGTCACTAGCTGTGTGATCCTGGGCAAGTCCCTTAACCGCTGCCTGCCTCAGTTTCCTCCTCTGTAAAAATGAGGATTATGATAGCACTTATTTCTCAAGGCTGTTGTGAAGATGAGATGATATTTGTAAAGTGCTTTCCAAACCTTAAAACATTGTATAAATGCTAGCTATCACAAGATACTGTATGCAAGGTACTGTAAAACAAAATACTAAGTTCTGTGTCCCGGTGCTATAGTTCAAAGAAAGAATTCATCGATAACAAATATTGTCCTTTAGGAAGGCCGTTCCAGGGAGATGATGGTTCCCCTGGAACGTGATAGTCCTGCTATGCTTTCTCCTATTCAGACCAATGTTGCAGTACTGTTAGCAGTGTCCATATTTTGTTGCTGTTCAATCATGTTTGATTCCTCGTGACCCCATTTGGAGTTCTTTTGGCAGAGATGCTGGAGGGGGTTGTCATTTCCTTCTCCAGCTCTTTTTACAGAGGAGGAAACTGAGGGCAAAAGGGTTAAGTGACTTGCCCAAGGTCATTCAGCTAGTAAGTGTCTGGGATGAGGGGGATGAGCCTCCCCTCCTCCAGGCCTGGTGCTCTGTGCACCAAATGCCTTTCTGCATTTTAGGAAGACCCATGACAAGCAGTGGTTGAAAGAAGGGACATCATGCTCCCCCATGGGATTCAAAAGCTCTCTTCTAAGTTTTTGCAAGGCTAAAATTTGGAAGAGGCATTTTAATTGTCCTGCTTTGTTCCAGACGGAAGAACAAAGAAAAAAAAACAGATGAAAGTTAAGGGGAGGCAGATGTCAGGTTGGTGTAATAAACACTTGTTAACAATTAGAGTTATCTCAGATGTGGGATGAACCGCCTGACTGCTTCTCCCACCAGAGAATCTCAAGATGAGCCAGATAACCACTTCTTAGGGACAGTATAGACAGGATCCCTATGGAGGTATAGGCTGAAGCAGTGATTATGAGGCAAGGTGAGCCAACTTTCACACCCTCCATAAGAATGCATGCGTTGTTTGTTAGTTTTTAGGCCACGAACACTTTCTCACTCAATCCCCTTTGGGACCCAAGCCATGCATTTGTAAGATGATTGACTAGGGTCAGGGCTGGCTTTTTTTCCACGCAGGCCTGCATTAGTGGGGTCATTAGCACCAGGCTGCAATCATCAGTGCTCAGACTCTTAATGAGAAAGAACCATCCATTCACATCTGTGGCTCCTGACCCAGCTCTTTACTCATGAAACATCTGCATTTGTTGGACAGCAGAGCAGGGTAGTCCACATCTGCTTCTTCTTCTACCCTTTTTGACAGAGAGCACCAGCAGCCAACAGCCAGCTTTAAGGGGCTTTTTAGGCCTTTGAAGGCAGCATTTCATTAAACGCTGTGATCCTCAGCCCCACAGGAGTTAGCCTGACCTCGAAGCTGCCTTGCCACAGTCTGCAAAAGAACCCAGACTCCTCAGAAGAGATTGGCAGCCAGCATTAGGGCAAAACTAATTCTGAGGAAAGCATTGGGGCATTGAAGTAGCCATGTTTTTAATATTCTCCCACAAGATTGCATAATGTTATGGCTCACAAGGACCATATTCCCTCCTGAAACGGACAATCCCTGGGATCTGAGCTGTGATTGAGAAGTTGAAAACTCCCTCTGGTTACTGTGAGGCTAGTGGGCCCTTCCCACAAAGACTCATGGTACTTCCCACACCCAAAGCACACTTTGAAAACAAGAACAAAGCTTAATTGTGGCATGAGGAAGATAGGTTCAACATACACATTTGTATGTGCTCTGACAGGCACTCCAAAATACCTGCAGGAAATCCAGCTTTCTGTTTATTCCCTGGGCTCCCTGCTCCCCATCTTGGGCCCAAAGCAAGGTGCAGTCGGGGAGATAATAAGCCTGAGAGTTATCTTCCCCATTCGCCTCCTCTTGCATTCGAGAGCAGAACAGCAGGGGATCCATGCGTATCCACCAAGCACCAGGGGAAATTAGATGTATGCAGTTTCCTCATGGAAGTCATCTGACGTGGGGCTAGGCAGCTGTGCTAAGATGCTCAGAGGAAGAAAGAAGCTTCAGCAAATCGCCCTCAAAAGTGCCAGTGACTACTTTGCATCCTACTTTCTCCTTTTTCTTAAAAGGACAACACTTAGGAGACATTCTTTGATGCTGAAGAAATCTCAGCTTTGCTCTATACATCTCCCCAGGATTTGGGGTGTGGCTATGAGGCACAGCAACAAGAGAGTTGATTTTGGTGTCAGATATTTGAATAACAGCAAAGTAATAATAGCTAGCATTTGGTTAGAGCTTTAAGGTTTAGAAATCACTTTTACAAATATTGTCTAATTTGATCCTTGAAATAATCCAGTGAGGTGAATATTAGTGTTGTTGAGTTTGTGCTTGGCTCTTGGTGACCCCATTTGGAATTTTCTTGGCAGAGATACTGGAGGGGTTTGCCATTTCCTTCTCCAGCTCATTTGACAGATGAGGAAACTGAGGCAAACAGTGTTAAGTGACTCACCCAGGGTCATGCAGCTAGTATCTGAGGCTGGATTTGAACTCAGGAAGATGAGAGTTCCTAATTCCAAGCCCAGTGCTCTATCACCCAGCTGACCGTTACAGATGAAAAAATTAAGGCTAAGAGTGACTTTCCCAGCATCACACTGTTAGCACCTATCTGAGGAAATATTTAAATTCAGATCTTCTTAACTCCAGGTCCAATACTCTGTATCCATGATACCACCTGGGTGTTGTTTACTACCTCTGTGACTTTGGACAACTTGTAGTTTGAAACAGTGGAAAGACCCCCTGACTTGGAGTCAGAGGAGCTGGGTTCAAATTCTACCAGTGGCACTATCTGTATGTCCTTGGGGCAAATTATTTTAACTTCCCTGGTCTTCAGTTTCTTGATCTTTAAGTGGTTAGACAAGGTGGCTTCTGAGGTTCCTTCGAACTGTAAATCTATGATCCTATGATTTTATTTAACCTTTTAAAGACTGTTTTCTCATTTATAAAATGAAGATGGTTGAACTAAGTGACCTCTAAGATCCGTCCCAGCTCTAAATTTATGGATATAATTGATACTAAATTTAACTTCACAACTTTTATATTGCATGGTGAGAAGGAAGATTTGATTCATCCCAAAGTCAGACTATTTCAGAGAACGTGTCAAATGTTTTGAGGATAGCATGACATAGGACAACCACTCCTGTCCCTAAATTGTACCTTGGAATCTCTGCCAAATATAGAACAGACAGATGAGGGGAGGTCACAGGGTGTGGTCTTCCTGATGTCTACACAGTCTTACTTCTGGGCTGGACTTTCTTCTACTGCATCTGTTCCTGCTTCACTTATTACCTGTTCTATCAGGATAGAACACTTGTACTGTGACTGTCCTTAGTAATCAAGTAGGTAGTTCTCAATAGACCTTTAATTGCATACTCACACATACAATATACATACACACTATATATATATATGTGTGTGTGTGTGTGTGTGTGTGTGTGTGTGTGTAGAGAGAGACAGAGAGACAGAGAGAGACAGAGAGAAAGAGAGACAGAGAGACAGAGAGAGAGAGAGAGAGAGAGAGACAGAGAGAGAGAGAGAGAGAGATACAGAGGGAAGGGAGAGATGGAGACAGAGAGAGACATATATACATCCAAACACACACACACACACACACTCTGCCCCAGCTTCCCATCCTCACTGTCCCACTCATTCCATGCTTATTCCAACTTTCCTGCCTCTTGTCCCTGTTACCACCAAAAAGACATTTGACCTCAAACAAGAAAAGAAAGGGCCCAGACCAAGAATCCACCCAAATGTAAACTCACCATTCATGGCCTTCATAGTAGCAGCTGTGAGCAAGCTGCTTGGGGGATTGTTTATCAGAGATTGTCACAGGTAGATAAAGTCAAGTTTTATTCCTTATCCAGTTCACATCCCTTCATCACTCAGAAGTCTGTTGGTATGAAAGGATGAAGCTTCTAGGGGGAAAAGACCCTCAGAAAGCTAAAAATTTTTCACAGGCAGTCAAATATAAGGGAAACAAATGGTGAGGAAGAAAAGAAAGAGGAAAAAAAAAGATAAGTGATATAGGGAAAGATGATTCAAGAGCCTTTCTGTGTGAAGAGGGCTGTCACTTAACCATTCCAGGACTTTTAGAGGACTGTAACTAGCAGAGGACAAATTGGGTTTTAACCCAGGGTGTTGACATCTTTGGGGTTTGCTGCATCCTCAAGAGTGAGATGCCCCTTTCCTGTGGCAACAGCTGTTCTCATGCTGTGCTCCATCTGAGTTCCCTATTAACTCACACCACTCTGCAGCACAGTCACCCTCTGCCCTATAGCTCTATCCTAAGGCTAGCCTTCTCCCCCAACCCTCCCAAAGACTTTTGATGAGCTACTTCTTTTTCTGGCATGGACAATCAACTGCATCATGACCTCTCTCTCCTCTGCCTTCAACTGTTTTCATCCCAGGTTTAAAAAAAATTCCCGCTTTTGGCTCCTGGAGTTCAGGTAGGGATACTTGGTGGGTCTGCTGTGCTATTACAAAGAATAAATTTGAAAATCTGATAAAAGTACTCTGGTCATCTAGAGCCTGGTATCAAACTCATAAAGAAGCAGGATCACTGAATTATACATAGAGTCCTGCAGAAACATATTGACTTAGAAGACCACATATCAATATTATGTTTCATTGTATTTTTGTTTATTTTGTCAAATATATCTCAATTATATTTTAATCTGATGTGGGCTATCCTTGGGAGTGTGGTGGGCATGAGGTCTAGACAACTCTGTTGTGCCACAGAGCACAGATGGCTGCCAGCTGAGGAGCTTAAGGAGGGTTTCGTGGAAGAAAGAGAAACTGAAATGGACCTTGACCTTGAAGGTCCAGTTCAGTATGGAAATATAGAAATTGGATCAGAAGAGCTAGGAGTGATGGGAAGAACATTTCAAAGGTAAGGAGTCTGGGTCATGTTTGATTCAAGCAAATAGTCCAGTAGACCACAGGAATAAGTAAGGGGGTAGTTACAGTTAAGGCTGGAAAGGCTGGTTGGGTCCAAATCATGGAAGGCCTTAAAATCCATACTAAGGTGTTTAGGTTTCATTCAGTAGGCACTGGGAAGTCATTGAAAGCTTTTGTGGAAGAGGATCACATAATCAGAATTATCTTAGGAAGATTAATCAGGTTGCAGAGTACAGGATGATTGAAGAGCAAAGAGGCTGAAGGAAGATCAGAGGTAAATATGTGAAAACCTCAGGAATATGGCATAAAATTAGTTCCATAGTCCATTGGTCCAGTCTTTGACAGAAGTTCCAAGGCAAAATTTGGGGACAGGAAATTTTTATCCTGCATCTTGAAATGTTTTCTTCCTATTTTCCTCTTTTTCTTAATATCTTTTGTTCTATAAGATGGCTCTTGGGGTGAGAGGAGAAGAAAATTATAAAGGGGAAATTTGGGCTATATAAAAACAAAAAATATCAATAAAATTATATTAAAAATAGATACAGTAGATAAAAAAATTTTAAGGTCCCCCTTGTGAAGAGATCATGGCTGAGGTACTAAGAAGGAACACAAGCACTCAAAGGATCATGAGTAAGGCAATTTATTACTCTCTGATGTGTAAGAGGCAGGAATAGACATGTCCTTTCCCTACCCTTCTCCTGAGGATATTTTAATTTTGTCAGGAGAAGAAGGCAAAAGGGGGTTAGAGGTTGGATATTCTGCTCTTCTGAGATAGAGGGAATATCAGGCTAGAAATTATATATATATATATGTATATGTATATATGTATATGTATATGTATATATATACACACACATACACACATATATATAATTATATATATAATTAATATATAGCATCTAACTAATTATATTATAAAATCAATATTATATTTATATATCATTATTTTATATATAAATATATTATAAAATTATTTGATTATTTAATCATTATATATTATACACACATATGTGTGTATGTTTAAATATTATTAGTCTAGAGGAAACAATTTTAAGGTTCAGGCTAAACTTGTAATCAATATTCATTAATGGGGAAAGGGAGGCCCCAAGCTTTATATTCAAGACCAGTTCCACAATAAACACATATATAGCAAAGAAACCCATTTATCCAAGTCGATAGCAAAACAGAAATTAGAGAAAGCATACCTATGAGAAAATATGTCTGACAATACAGGTTGGAGTAGCTCTCTCATTGGGATCAAAGTAATTAAACTTGACCCAATGAGAGACTCTTACTCAAAGAGAAAATGCTCAGAAGTCTCTCATGTGGCAAACTGTCAGCTACTTCCCAAAGTCTTTCTCCTTTCAGCAACATGGTGAGAGGTTGGCATAGTTCGTCTTCTCTCTCTAAGCTAGAAGCCAGAAACACCCCGAAGACTGAAAAGACTAGATCTCTCTTTTCTCTCCTGCTTTTGCTAACTCCAGGCTGCCACTGAATGAATGCTCAAGGCATTCATTTCCTTCAGTGAGGAGAGAGTGCCATACCAATAGGTTTGGGGGCTTGGGTTACACATATATTTGTAGTGGATCCATTCAACATAACTTTATACTTTTCTCTAGCTTCATTCAGCAGTATATGAGTAAAAGCGAAGACAGTGAGTAGTGGGAGTAATCCAAGGCTGAGGCTTGAAAGATCAAGATCAGTGGTAGCATAAGAGGACATGGCACTTGAAAGTAGGGGCTAAAAAGAAGCATGCATTCAAACTGGTTCACCAATGGATCAAGACTGGGGAGGGAACAGAATATTGTACATTCAGGGCTGATAGCCTGGGAATGAACTGATGGGTAGAAGGACTGGAGGTTATGGTAAAGATAAAGAAGAGGGTTTGGGGTTGCAAGGCAGAAGGAAAGATGGAGTTACAACAGATTATGATCAGATAAGGGAATTTTGGAGTTCATGAATATAGAAGTGGAATACTTGTGAGTGATGGGAAGATCAAAGGATATGACTCTATGTGTAACTGAGTTGGGGTGGAGGAGTAGGTCATGAGAAATGACTAAGTTGTGGTACTGCAAGGTTGGAGTATTTGAAGGATTATCCCTTAGAATGAAGACAGGAGTTAGGGAGTAAAGATTGTGAACCAGGGACTGAACTTGCTGAGGAAAGGAAGAGACTATTCTGGAGATCAGTAGATAACAACCATCAGAATCTTGATTGAGTAGCAAATACGGCATGAGTGAACTTCAAAGGAGCAGTAGTGACAACAGAGGAGAACCTGGAAGTGGCAATGGGGAACAAAAATGTTCTGCCATGCTCCTGATGACCAGTGAGTCAGTGGATATAATTGAAAGTCAAACCACTGCTAGAAAGAAAGGCCAGGGGAACCTATGCCTTCAGGAGAGAGCCAGGTTTACATGAGTGCAAGAAGATGAAAAGACTAGGAAAGAAAAAAGGTTTAAAATAGAATCTAGTTTGTGATTTATGGAGCAGGCATGAAAGAGTTCATGATGGAAGGGATGGGTAGCTTTAGCATGAGATAGTTGTGGGGCTGGACTGAGGGGTATGGGAAGAAGGGACTGGACAGTGAAGGACTAAAGCTTTTAGTTATCACCACTGGCTGTTCAGAATCACTGGGATAAGGAGGGTGTAATGTAGTAGGAATTTTTTTAATCATTTAAGAATGAGTTTAGTTAGTGTCAACATTACTAGGGGTTTGCCTCTTGGTGGAGGCAAAGTGTTAGGCAGAGTGTTAGGCAGCATTTTGTAGATAAAAAGTTGGAAGGAGGACAATGAGGGAAGGTGGTCATGAATGCAGGCTCAGGCAGGCACTGAATTGGTGGAGGAAATGATAGAATGGCTTGTCTCTCCTTCTTATAGCAAGGGACTTCAGCTAACCTAGCTGAAGCAGCCACACACCCTGGAGGAGAGATAGGAAGCCCCATGTGCCAAGCAAATCAAAGTACTGGTGCAAACTAATGGCACCAACAACCACCTACACACGAACCCTCAGAGAGACAGCCTAGGTCCCTGGACTCAAAAGCCTTGGGAGTATCAATTTTCCCAAGACCATCATCCTCACTCTAGAGTCATGATGAGGGGAGCAGTCATTGTAGAGAAGGAGCCTACTTTCCTTGCCACACCCAACACCAACTGCTGACCAATTGTCATCATTGAACAAGGAAGCCCTAGATTCCTGATAGTGGGAACATCCTCTATCTCTCACTGACTCTTCTTCCAGACTAGCCTCTGTAGGCATCCTCTCAGGAAACAACCCCTATGGAAATGATACCTGGTATCTTCCCCTGTGGGTGCTCCAATCACAGCTATTGAAGACCTGTGGGAAAGAAAGTTCTTGCCATTAAATTCCTTGGCATTGTCAAGTGGTTTAACATCTGAAATGGATATGATTACCAGTAGAGATGACATCAAAGAAGATATATTACAATCAACTTTGCTACTGAATCCTGAGGACTATGGGACTTTTCCATTTGACTTGCAGCTGAAACCTCATATATGTTGTCTCCTTCATTAGAAGGAGAACTCCTTGAGAGCAGGAACTGTCTTGCTATTCTATTTGTAACCTCAGAACTTAGCACGCTGTTTTTCCCATAGTAAGAACTTAAAAATGAATTTTCATTCATTCATTTATGATTTCCATGGATAATTCTATTCCACTGAGTGCCACATCATCATTCATCCCCTGAGAATCCTTAGTTCACCTAATTCCTTCTGTATTTCATCTCATGATATTTTGCTAATTTAATTTTTTTTCTTTCAGTCCTTCAATGTTTTTATTATCCATTTCATTATGTCTTGAGAAAAATCTAATTTTGTTTTTGATGCTGCTATTTGTGTGGTTTCAATATGTTCTTCTGGCAAAAAAACCATATATGTATATGTATATATGCATCTATATGTACATATATTTAATTTTTTTCTATTTTGTTGGCTCATTTCTTTGAACAATTTAAAAAAAAATTAAGAACATTTGGTGGCTTCTTTTTAGAACTTCTATTATTGTTTTTAAGAGGATTATTGAGGAAGCAGGAAGCCATAATAGAAGTAAGGAAGACCAGGATTCGAGTCTTACCTCTGGCACATTCTAGTTGTATGACTAGGTCAAACACTTAATCTCTCTCAGCCTCAGTTTTCTCATCTGTAAAATGAAAGGGTAGGATTCAGTGACTTCTAAGGTCCTTTATGGATCTACATCCATGATCCCATGAGCCTTTCAGTACCTCAAGCAAATTTGTAAGTCTATAAGTTGTAGGACCAAAGCTGATCTGCTTTGGTAGAGTTCCCTAAATCGAGGAAGGTGAAGGTCTAGTTCAAAAAAGAAAAAAAAAGATGAGGTAAAGGCCTTTGTAATCTTTTTTTATGCTATCTCAGAAGTCCCTTCCTTCCTTTTCTAGAAACCTAATCAATAATAAAAATTTATTATGGAATATAAAAAGTAAGATTTTAGTCTAATACAAAATACAGAAACACATATGGGGCACATGTACACAGATGAAATATAACATGTATGCTTCCAATACAGGATAATTCCTTCATTAGCTATAAAATTGACTGAGAATCTGCTACTATAAAGAATGACATGGGATTTTCATTATGGGGTTTCTTGGAGAAGCGAGAGGGCTATTTACATTGAGAGAAAGTGTGGTGTTTTAGATTGACTAAAGAAAATAACATATTGATTAGACTTTAATTAAATCTGATGTGAGCATGAGAACAAATATGTGTATGTCAATCCAGTTGTTTATAGAATTCAAACCTAGTCTTGTCCATTAAGAATAGCCAAATTAGAATTTTTATACTCCAATCTCTGGTCAGTTTAACCACATCGAATATCAGGGGCAGGAGATATGGATATAACTCCAGACCCAAAACCCATTGGTATGGGACTTCCTGCTTGTTGATGGAGATCAATGCCCCACATTTGTGTGAGTTGCTAAGTCTCTTCAGCCTTAGGGCACTATTGGCTTCCAGTTTCCAGAGAGAAGACCAGAGGATGCCAAACCTTCTTCAGGCTACTGAAGGAAAAGACTCTGGGAAGAGGCCAATATGAAATGAGCTGACAGTCTCCATTACATCCCCATCCCCAGATTGCTACACTAGAGAAGTGTAGGGAACTTCACTTTAGGTTAGATCTAGGTCTCTCTCTCTCTCTCTTGGTTGAACTGAATTACCTTGTCCCCAATGGGAGAGCTCCTTTACTATGTATTGTCTGGTATATATTCTATGTATATTTTTCTAATTTTTTGTTTGCTTTTGTTTCTCATTATTTAACTTGGATAAATAAGTTTCTTGGCTACGTGCTCTGCTCATTATTTAGTAAAAAGGGAATCAAGCATTGTGTATAAAGCTTGGGCTCCTGCTTTCCCCAATAATGAAACCATGATGAGAAGTTAAATTGAACTTGAAAACCATATCCCCTAACATTTAAGGGAGTAGATAAATTCTAGCCCCATATTCCCTCTTTCTGAGGAGAGCAGAGTGACCAAACTTCTGACCCCCAACCTCTTGCTTCCTCTCCTGGCAGGAACTAAAGTCTCTCTTGGAGAAAGGCGGGAGGAGAAATGGTTAGAGATGTCAATTCTGCCTCCCTTCAAGCCACACAATGACAACTCCACACTCCATGTTGCCCTTGTAAAACAAGGCCAAGTTCAGTTTGGAGAATCTCATAATTCCCTAGATGCAGGAAAAGCAGAGAATAGTTGGAGCATTTTGAGTTCCTTTTGCCTCAGAGATTATCTAGTCCAACCTCCTTCTGTGGAAACTGAGGCTCAGAGGGGTCACTTATCAGTGACTTAACCAAGATCACACAGGTTGTAACAATTAGAGGAAAGATTTAAACCCAGTATACCCAAAGTAGTGTCTTCTGAGTGTCTTCACACCACTTTGGAACCCAATGTGTACCAAAAATTTGATAAAGTTGGCATTCCTAAAGAGTCATGCTATTAAGGGCATGAAGAAGATTTGTGGGTGGTTCCACAGCCATGACCTTTGTGCACAGGTAGACTATGGCTTGATGCTCATTCAGAATCAGAGCTAATAAACATGGAAAAAATACAGTGAAGAAGCTTGGATGAAAAAGCAGGAATTTCTAGGAAAATCTCTCTCTCTCTCTCTTTCTCCACATATGTATGCATGCATATGTATATATGTGTATATATGTATGTATAATGACATATAAATGAATGACCCTTCAAAGACTGCAAAGCAGTATAGATATATATTATTTGAGCCTCATAATAACCCTCCTTAGATGGAACTACAGGTGTTACACCCATTTTACACATGAGGAGACTGAGACACAGGTTAGGTACTTCTCCTGGTTATTCTGTTAGTCAGTGTCAGAGGTGAGGATCCAACCTAAGGTATTCCTGCCCCCCAAGACTAGCATTGTAGCTGTTCCCTCCATACCACCTCTCCCTTAGGTAAAGGGTTAAGCTGGTTGAAGGCAGTCCTTTCATTTTGTATTCCCAGGTTCTCTAGTAGTGTTTGATACACAGTAAGCACTTACTAGATTTTCATTGATTCATTCATCCATTCATTTATTCAATTTCCTTGGCTTCAGGCTTGAGAGTATTTCTTGAAGGTAAAGAGATGGCAAGCCAGTATCTTTCAGTTCTCCTTAGCACACATTGTTACTGAAAGGACAAGTGTTCTGGAAAATCTCACCATGGTAAATCCAATTCATACAGTTGAATTCATATAGTACATATTGAATATGAGAGAAACTAAAAATGATCTGGTCTCTTTAATTTGAAAAGACAAAGACTCTGCAGGGTAGGAATTAATAAGTTAATAAGGATTTGGAAGGCACAACCAGCCTTAACTCAGTCTTGTTCACCAAATCAATCTCCACATATGTAAGTGTCCCTGCAACCAAGCCTCTTGAAGGAGCGAGGTTTAATAAAATGTAAGCTCCTAGAGAATGGGAGTCTTTTTTGGTTTTCATTTTGTGCCAATTTTCCTAATATCTAGCACAATGCATCAGGGGAAGGAAGGAGTATGAAGGTTGGATGTGAGGGAGGGGGAGGAGAGTGGTTCAGACTTGTGATTTCAATGGTTATATAGCATTTCTGATGTGAGAACTCCATTCACATATGTAGATTGATAGCTCCTCTGAAATCTATAACCTTAGATTTTTACCTAGGTTACTGAGAAGTCAAGGGACTTGGCAGCATGAGTCAAAAGCCAAATTTCAGCTCAGGCCTTCTTCCACAGCACTTCTCTATGCTACCTCTTGCTTTGCCCATAGTGGGCATTTATAACAATTTTTTGAATGGAATCTAATGTGATGAAGTCAGACAATTTAGGACAAATAAAAAAGTTCTACTTTGAACACTAATTGTTGCGATTTGGGGCACTAGAAACCCCAAAATGCAAGGGTACAGGGGGTCTGCCTCGAAAGAATTCGACCACTAAAGCCTTCTTTCAGTCAGAGTAGTGAGGTTTTATTATAATAACCAGTCAGTCGGCAAGATTCCTAGTAAATCTGCAGTATTGTAGGAACAGCAAGATCCTAAGAATTTAATGGAGTTAAGATTGGTACTTACATACAAGAAAAGACAGTGAGAAGATCTGGATGGAATTATGGAGTGGTAAATAGCCTGGGGTGGGCTGTGGGCAACAGAGAAAGGGTCTAGATGGGGTTATGCAGTGGTAAATGGCCTGGGATGAATCAGGTGCAAACAATGAAAGGAGTTAAGTGCTCAGAGAGCCACAGGGAAAAGGCAGTTAAAAGGATTATTGAGTATCTAGGTGGGCTGGGGGGCCAGATGTCTCAGGCAAGAAGCCAGTGATCTGGGCAGCTGAAAGTGTATGAGAAAGTTCAGGGTCCAGGTCCTATCACCCCATTGTAATGATTTAAGGAACTTGTTACTTGAATAGATGGTTTAAGCTGAAAATATAAACATCTTAATTTGGTTTAGATACATCCATTCATTCAATAAATGTTGATTAAGATCATGCTATGTGTGAAACAATATGCTGGATGCTACATAAGGGACAAAGGTTAGGTAGCACATGGCTTCTGCCCTGGTAGGACTTCCAGTCAAGTTGGGAGATGAAAACCTAATCCAGATGACCACAATACAAGACGTCATAGGGTAAGTGCATACATTAGAAACTAGGTACACATTGTTACCTGGAGTTTAAAGGAGAATCACTGGAGGGAGAAGGAATCTGGGAAGGCTTTCTGAAAGTAGTAGCATATGAATAGGCTTTAAAGGCTACACAGTTATTCAAAGGTGATGAGAAGAATGGAGGCCAGCACTGGAAATAGTTGGAACAAAAACAAAGAGAGGGAAACTACAAGTATATTTGGGGGTGGGGGTGCTGAGAGATAAGTTCAGTTTATTTGAAGTATAGGGATCCTGCAATGAATAAATGAGATAAGGCTAGAAATTAAGAGTGGTGTTAGATTGTGGAGAGCCTTGAGTCTCTTCTAAAGAGACGTTAAGCAGGACCTGTGTTAGTAATCAAAATGGGCTCCTTAGCACTTAGTTCAATAAGTGCCCTTGAAGAGTTTGGCCTTTGTTTCCTTTAATTAATTCAGTGTCTTACTAGGTGCTAAGCCCCAGGCCTAAACCCCTATTAGGTGTAAAACCTTAGTGGGTGTGGATTGGCAACTAAGGTGGGGCCCAAGGTGAGGCTAACTCCAGGGAGGGCCTAGTTTACATGTCTGGGAGAGCAGAGGCTTTTAGACCACGTGGGTTTAAGTCCGCCTCTTTGTGACGATTCTAGGTCACGTGGGTGAGTCACATGTGTAACTCACCCCTGACACTGAAAAAGATATAAAAACCAGGGGTTGGCTGTCTGTTCTTTGGAGCTCTCTTACTCACAGCAGTGGTGGCGTACATGACTCTGGGCCAGCCCTTGTTCTGAGCTCCCGGGCTGAACCTAGATGTTGGTAACTATGAATTGTATTGTGTCTGTCTGTTGATATTTGTAATTTGTTTGTATTTTGTTCTGAAGTTCAGGGTTCTGGCTTTTTCCCCTTGTGAGAAACATGGTTTTGGGGATCACTGGACTTCCCCAAATTGTGAGAACACGCAGCTTTGGGGATCATTGGACTTCCTAGGCAGGGCCAAAGTCCTGAGGAAGAACCCTGTGATAATCCCTAGGGAAGGCTGTACAGACCACAGGACTCCCAGAGGAAGACCAAGTGGTAGCCATCCCTTAATCTGTGGGGATCACAGGGCCTCCTAGGGGTCAGACCCTAAGGACAACCCAAGTGATGGCCCCTTAGGATGGTGGTAAGATCACAAGGCTCCTGAGACAGGGCCGGAAGTCCCAAGTGATGTCCCCTTAAGAAGGCCATGCAGACCACAGGGTTCCCCAAGGGAATCCAGAGTGATAGCCCTCTTAACACTGCAGTGGGGATCACAGGATACCCCAAGACAAGATCCAGGAGTAAGCCCAGCGAGCTTCCGCTGCCTGTTGCTTCCCTTCACTTGACCTTAGGAAAATCCATGTGATTTGCCCATTCTCACCCAAAGAACTCAAACCAGAGGGGGCAGAGGAAGGCATTTTATTACACTCCTCGAGAAAGTGGGTGCAGTGCTCACAGGAACACTCACAGTGATACAGCTGCAGGAGCAGGGGTAACTATTCCCTCTACTCCTGCTAGAGTCATGGTAAGTTTACAGTCTTTGTTTTTTTACATAGTTTTCCTAGGTTATACAGTTTATATAAATAGAATAAGGATACAGAAGCAAAAGTGAAGTTAATTAGATTTTCCTTGTCTTAGTTTAGGATTAAACTATATTCTTTTACTTCCCCTACTTTCCCTCTTTAACATATGCAAATTATGCAAATCAGTAGGCCTGGATTCTTGACCAAGACCAGACCCTAGATAAGCTTGAACTGGTTCAAGTGGGTTTGGACTCTCTAATTCCACTGACTGCCTTCTCAAAAAGTATGCACATGCGTACAAGCCTCTGACCTCTCACCTGACCGACCTTGAGGCCTGGTCTCTGCTAAAGCTGGGGTGGGGGAGGGCGGGGAAGCACACCTTTAGTTCTGTGGAAACAAAACTCCTCCTCCCATTTCTTATACCCTGAACTAAGTGAATGCTGTCTGTATGCTGAATTAAAGTAAACTTGTTAACCCCTTCAACTTTGCTTTCCTTATTAAAGCAGATCAAAAGAACCAGTGCTTTCCCATCCTGTGGCAGCTTTCTGGGTGCTGGCTGTGGGTGGATCTTACACCCCCACAGAAGCTGCTAGCCTGTTTGTGGAAACAGGACCTTGAAGTTATATGAGGCATGGTTCCTAACCTTTGAAAGTGGTATCAGAAAAAACAGGGTCGGTAGCATTCCTTTGGATACCGACTGAGGCAGACTCCAGGGCTGGAGGAATCATGGGATGGACCCAAAGGGTCTATTTCTAATGTGTCCCCCCATTAAACCTGTTCCCTAATATCCAATATCTGAGGCTAGACCACCTTGCCTGACACAGTAGTGTACTTTGGGTACCATACTCCATGCTTCACTGTAATTTTTCATTCTGGAAACTCGCAGTCTGG
Source organism: Trichosurus vulpecula (assembly GCF_011100635.1). Classification (NCBI taxonomy): domain Eukaryota; kingdom Metazoa; phylum Chordata; class Mammalia; order Diprotodontia; family Phalangeridae; genus Trichosurus; species Trichosurus vulpecula. The sequence goes on along the minus strand of NC_050580.1, from coordinate 64,603,210 downwards.
GATATGAATTTGGGATCTCACAGCTAATACAGCCCCCTCCCATATGGTCTCAATTATCCTCTATTTTGCAAGGCTTCTATTAACCTTTGGTGTGTTTCCAAAGGAACACATGGATGTCATGGCAAGAGATTCTATCAAAATGTTGTATTTTTCCATCCAAAAATCCTGTCTTCCTTGGTTTCCAAATAGTGGCTCTGTGGGGTACAGGTTGGGGGAGTATAGTCTGCTAGACTCTGATTGATCAAATTAAAAAAAACTTTAAAGACATTTTTTCTTACAATAGTTTATTCTAAACTCTGGCAAACAATGAATTCTAATAACTGGGCAGCTTCCCTGCGGGGGCTTCCTAGCTTCTAACTCAGGCTGTGTGAGACTCTGGGGGAAGGGAGATCAAATCAGATCAAATCCACTCAAAATGTTATTCTTTTCCAGATGCCCAAACAAATGTGAATATTAATAGCATGAGACATCCCTGGGTAGAAGTAATTTTGGTTGCATGGAGACCATCAATTTTTTAAAAAGATTTTGAGCTCCCTTGGAATTTAAAAGCAATCAGTAGAAGTTTAGCAGTGTCAATGACTAAGTGAAATACCACCAGTGGTTGCCTTACTTCTTTCTTTTGTTATTAATGTCTTAGGTTTGGGATTTGTAAACACAATTTTTCAAGGTGTTATTGAGTAAAAATATGGTGTCACTTAGAAGAATTGCATTTGCAGATGATTTCACAAATGCAAGGGAAGAAAGACGTCCCTCCTGACAAGAACACAGGATTTATCAAGAATGCATAGCTCAACAAGGAAAATGGACAGAGCCAAGACCAGTCATAGAATTGGGGATTGGAGCCTGCCATTTTTATTTAGACATTCAAAACAGTGGTCTGCCCATGTTTCTCTATGGAGAAGACTGGTCCAAACGGAAACTGAGTTCAATGGCCTTTGGTCTCCACTGATGAAGTGTTTTCTGAGCACTTACTGTGTGCCCATCTTTTGCTAGATACTATGATGAATAAAAGGGAAGAAGCCACAATCCCCAGATGTCTCCATGTCCTCAGGACTTTAAGGGTTGAATTCAGCTCTAGGGAAGGATGAAGGGTATTTTGTAGGCCCTCACATTGGAATGGACAATGAAAGTTTCATGGGTAAGGTGAATATTTAACAGGGCTCTGAATGATGGATAGAATTCAGATAGGTAAAAAATAACAGGGGAAGGCACATGGAGAAATGATAGGAACTCTGGGGCAAGAGAGAAGAAAAGATCAAGACAATTACAAGAGAAAAGGGGCCTAAATAATTTCAAAAAAATTTTTTAAAGGATTGTCAAGGAATAAAACATCAAATTCTAAACAGTTTCTCTCTCAAAGATGGGTCCAAATGTAGCCTGAGACTCACTCTGAGTTTTATTCAGGTTCATGGTACTGCTGGGACTTATTGCCTATTCAAAACCACAGCTCTGAGCCTCCACCAACGTATGCCCTTTTTCTAGACCAAGTCAGATCATACATAAATGTAAAGCAAAAGTCATTTAATAAAACATAATAGCAAGATACTAATTAAAAAATCATAGTTGAAATACTCTCTGTGCCCATTCCCTGACTGCATTTCCTATAGTGTTGCTTCAATCTCCACATTACAGTACAAAGGATATAATTGTAATAATTATTAATAATTATAAATAATATAGATAACAAGTAATAATTGTAAGGCATTTAGCACAGTGCTTGGCACATAGTAAACAGTATATAAGTGTTAGCTATTATTACTATCTTATGAGACTATTGTCTTAGAATATTCCCCAAAGACCAACTAGTTCTGTGATGGGATTGTGGATAAACCGAAACCATACTGGAAAATATCCATTAGGAGAATGCTTACTAAAAATAGCAGATAAACTCTGTCCCTCTGTCCATGACAAAATTCAATAGCAATAGGCCACATGCCTTCAGTGTCGCAATAACTCCTTGGAGGTAAAAAGCACTTAGAAAAGATTGAAGCAGCTTTCAGTATATTAGGGTACCACCGTCAGAACAACGCATTATTACCCTGGTGGAAGAGTTTATGACATTTCACTTTGGGACCTGCAGTAACTCCTGAGAAGACCCTCAGCTCTAATCTCACAGTCAGTGGTTTGAGCAAGAGGACGTGAAACAATTAGAAAACCTCCTGTGATCATAACGCAAAAAAGACTGGAGCGTTGTCATTTTAACTAAGGCTGACCCTTTTCTTCCCAATATCAACCAAAAAAAGCTTACCTCTAGTAACACAAATACACATACCATTCTGCCTTTCATTAGATATGCATTGGGAAGAATATTGGGTATAATCACCTCTCAGTTTCTTCATCTATAAAAATGAGGAATTTGGATTGGATGATCCCTAAGAGTGTTTCCAGTTCTAACATCCTATGATTCTGAGTTAGGAGGTTTGAATACTAGCACCAATTCTGCTATTAACTGGCTGAATGACCCTGGAGAAGTCACTTCAAGGCTCTAATTTTCAATTTCATCATCTTAAAAATGGAGTGGAGGAGTGGAGGGATTGGACTAGATGATCTCTAGGAACCCATCTAGCTTGAATATTCTCTGATTTTGTATACATTCATGCATGGCCTCCTGGCAGTGGATAGAGCCCTGGACATGGAGGTAGGAAGAGTAATTTCAAATCCAGCCTCAGACATTTAGTAGCTAAAAGGGGCTAGTCACTTTACTTCTGTCTGCCTCATTTTCCTTATCTGTAAAATGGTGTTAATGATAGTTTCTCTCTCCTGGGGTTGTTATGAGGATAAAATGAGATGTTTGTAAAATGCTTTGTATGCTTTAAAGGACTATAAGTGTTATCATTACTATTATTGTAATAAGTTGTTTAGGAAACTATAGAATGTTAGGTATGGAAAGGTTACCACCTTAGAAGCAATTTAGTCCCTCTCATTTTAAAGATGAGGAGTTGGAGGCTCCGAAAAGTGAAGAGTCCAAGGTCATGTAGTTAGTTGTGAGAAGAAAACTGGGAATAGAACCTAATCATCCTGCCTCTCTCAGTCCAGTCCCCTTTCTCTTTCTACTATACCAGACAGACTTGTGTTAAAGCAATATTTTCTTTTCTTTCTTTCTTCTTTCTCTCCCCCCTTTCTCCTTTCTGGATAGCATGGAGCAGACAGAAGTAATGGTCTATTTTTCTCTCTCTGTCTCTCACTCAGTCCTTGTCTCTGTATGTCTTTTTCTCTGGGTCTGTCTGCTTCAATATCTGTCTCTTTGCTTCGTCTCTGTTGGTCTTTCTCTAGTTCTGTCACAATCTGTGTCTGTCTGTCTGACTGCCTATCTCCTCTCTGTCTCTGTCTGCCTGTCTCCATTTCTCTGTCTGTCTCTGTCCCCATCTGCCTGCCTGCCCACCTGCCTATTATCTCTCTCTGTGTGACTGTCTTTTTCTGTTTCTCTGTGTCTCTGTCTCTGTCTGTATCTGTCTGTCTGTCACTCTGTCTCTCTCTGTCTCTCTGTCTCTCTCTCCATTCCTCCCTGCTTCCTTGCTGTATGAACATTGAGCATGGAGAAAAAAAATTGTTTAATGTCACTGACCTACATTTGGGATAACATGAATTTGAAGACTACACATGAATAACTCAGCGAAGAATAGGTGATTTGGGGAATGACTAACAGATTCCAAAGTATAGAGTCCTGAAATACTAATGAGCAAGAATAAATTAGATGGCTGGTGGAAGCAGGAAACACCCAATGGCATGTGAAAATTGGACTGGGCATGCATAGAGCTATCTGTAATCATGTTCTGCTTGAGATCAGGACAGGCATGGAGGTATGCAATCCCCCCAAAGCCCCTGGGGAATCTGCCATGCATCTCTGCGACTCTAGGCAGGTGTCACTGCCTCTGAGGCAGGTAAAACAGACTAATTAGTGGCTGAAAATTCTACCTAGAAAACAGTCTGTTAAGGGAACCTGCTCTCAGAAAGATCTCTAAGTCCTGATGAAGAATTCCAAATTCTTCCTCCAAGGAAGGGCTTCTTAACCCTTTGGTGTCATAGAACCCATTGGCAACCTGGGGAAGCCTGTGGACCCCTTCTCAAAAGATTGCTTTTGAAGACATAAAAAAGCCAATGCAACAAAAATTAGGATGGAAGCAGAAAATTGGGAGAAAATCTTTACAACTAGTATCTCTGATAAAGGCCTCATTTCTAAAATATACAGGGAACTGAGCCAAATATATAGGAATACAAGCCATTCCCCAATTGAGAAATGGTCAAAGGATATGAACAGGCAATTTTCAGAGGAAGAAATTAAAGCTATCTATAGGCATATGAAAAAATGCTCTGGATCACTACTGATTAGAGAAATGCAAATCAAAACAACTCTTAGATACCACATCTCTCCTGTCAGATTGGCTAAAATAACAAAACAGGAGGATGATAAATGCTGGAAAGGATGTGGGGAAATTGGAACATTGTTACATTGCTGGTGGAGTTGTGAGCTGGTCCAGCCATTTTGGAGAGTAATTTGGAACTACGCCCAAACAGCCATAGGAATGTTCATACCCTTTGACACAGCAATATCACTTCTAGGGTTGTATCCCAAAGAAATCACACAAGAGGGAAAGGGACCCATACGTACAGAAATATTTATAGCGGCTCTTTTTGTGGTAGCCAAGAATTGGAAATCAAAGGGATGCCCATCAATTGGGGAATGGCTGAACAAGCTGTGGTATATGAAGGTAATGGAATACTATTGTGCCATAAGAAATGGGGATGATACAGACTTCTTAACAACCTGGCAAAACCTACACGACATAATGCTGAGTGAGCGGAGCAGAGCCAGGAGAACATTGTACATAACCACAGATATATGGATTCCATGAGGACCAACCCTGACAGAGTTCGCTCTTCTCAGCAGCACAAGGTGCAAGGACAACTCCAAAGGACTCACAATGGAGAATACTATCTACATCCAGAGAAAGAACTATGAAGTTTGAATGCAGAATGTGGCATACTTCATGCTCGCCTTTTTCTTCTCTTTTGTTTTTGTTTTTGGTTTTTTTTTTGGGGGGGGGGGATTCTGTTTCTTCTTTCTCATGATTCATTCCATTGGTCATAATTCTTCTCCACAACTTGACTAGTGTATAAATTAATTCAATGCAAAGTTATACGTGGTAGTTATATGAGATTCCATGCCATCTTGGGGAGGGAGGGGGAAGGAGGGGAGAAAATCTGGAACTCAAAACTATGTAGAACCGTGTGTTGTAAACTAAAAAAAAAAAAAAATAAAAAAAGATAATTAAAAAAAATAAAATAAAATACAAAGGATTATAAAGGAAACCCAAGGTTGTGGGGGAGGGGAAGATTGGATTTTTTTTTTCCATCCAAGTTCACAGAACCTTTCAGTGGTCAAAGAACCCCAGAAAATGAATGCTTACTCTAGGGGGTTTCTATTGAATCAGTGGGTTCAGTTCAAATATCCCTTTCTCTGTTTCTCTGAATTCTCTGATATTATTTCAGGGGGAGGGAGGGAAGAAAACCAGGAGAGCAAGTCATGTAACAAGTAAAATAATATAAATGTGAATGTAAATGAAAACAACTTTAAAAGTCAATCAAATTCCCATCAAATATACCAACCACCAAAGAACCACTGATGAAGCACTTCATTTTTCTCATAAAACGAGGTCATAGAATACTGATGCAGAATGTTTCATACCAGGAAAGTTGGTTATTGTGCCAGTTGGTCTTAACTTTTTTTCTTTGTTGTAATGAGGGCTAGGTTTGAGTTTATTTGTTTTTTGGTTCATTTTGTTTTGAAGGAAGATGGGATTAGGAAGGGTATACAGTATGAAAAACAGAACACCAATAAAGCATTAAAAAATGATAAAGGTTGACTCTGGAATATCAAAGCCAATCTTTGTTCATTCATTCTCTCACTTAACCAATAGTTTACAGTCAGTCCATAAGTATTTATTAAGCACCTACTTAACATGTATCCAGCACTGTGTTAAGTTCTAGTGATACAGAGACAGAAGCAGTTCTTGCTCTCAAGAAGCTTGCATTCTAATTAATAGGGAAGACAATACAAAAATAATTACATACAAACAGGAGATAGATGGTATAAACTGGAGCTAGGGAAGGCACTAGAAGTAAGGGGGTATCACAAAAGGCTTCTTGTAAAAGAGTTTATCTGGGACTTGAAAAAAAAAAAACCTAGAAAGCCAGGAGATAGAGATGAGGAAGGAGAGAATTCCAGGCATGGTAAGAGCCAGTGAAAATGCCAGGTAGAGTGTCTTGTTGCTTAGTATGTTGGGGAGAGTAGGGTATAAGAAGACTAGAAACTTGGGAATGGACTAGGTTGTAAAGAGCTTTAAATGGTAGGATGGTGGTTCCCTCAGCAGTAAGTTAGAAAAGGAGGAGGGTTTGGGGGAGAAAGATGAGTTCAGTTAGGGATATGTTGGGTCTAAGATATCTATGGGACATTCAATTTGAGATGGCACTTGGAGATGCTATTAGGTGCCAGGTTCTGGGGTAAGGGCTGTGATACCAAAAAAAAAAAAAATTAGCTCATGGCCCCTGTCATCATGGTCTGGTTTTAAGAGAGCCTTCTTGACTTGAACAGAAGCACTGGATCTCACAGATCTGGTTCTGCTTAAATTTCTTTAAATCAAGATTCACTTGATTGACTTGAGACTTTATCCTATATTAAAATCTAAATGTCACTTGAAGGTCAATAGTCCCTGCCCTCAACAAGCTGACATCCTGTGGGGAAAAAACAAATTCTTGTCCTCTAGGTAATATTAACACCTCAAACCCCCAAAAGTACCATGAGTGAAACTTTCCTAGGTGTTCACTGCTTTTTGCTAAAAACATTTCTGAAAATTGTCTTTTCAGGTGATGGCAGCTAGGTGGCATAGCGGATGGAGCACCAGGTGTGGAGTCAGGACAACCTGAGTTCAAAGTCAGCCTCAGACACAATACGAGCTGTGTGACCCTGGGCAAGTCACTTTACCTCAGTCAGCCTCAGTTTCCTCAACTGTAAAATAAGGATAAAATTAGCACCTGCGTAGTTGTGAGAACCAAATGAAACAATACTTGTAAAGGACTTAGCAGAGTGCCTGGCACATAGTTGTTCTGTTTGTCCTTTGTTCTTGAAGAGGACCATGACATCAGGGAAATGATGACATGACTTGCAGTTGACTTTGATTTGAGTAAGGGAGAGCTGTGCAATGTCAGCAGTCTCATTTTCTCCTACAGAGTCATCTGGATCCAGTGACCAGATATCCATCAAGATGACCAGAGATGATCCAGGATGCAATGGGAGACTCTGGCCCTTGTAGGCTAAGGTCTTTTCATGTACTCACTTAGAGTGAGGTAACACCCTCCTGGCTTAGAGTGAACATCAGCGGTAACTGTTTCTCTTTGGAACAGCAACCTTCAGGGTCTTCCCTTCCCAGCTTGATTTTTTTCTTTTTATTCTAATTAAAGGGACCATCCCTTGACTCACTTCTTGAAGAGGCCTATTCACTGAATGGGCGTTACCTCACTCTAAGTGAGTACATGAAAAGGCCTGAGCCTAAAAGGGCCAGGGTCACCCATTGCATCCTCGGTCATCTGCCGTCATCCTGATGAATATCTGGTCACTGGATCTAGATGGCTCAGGAGGAGAAAGTGAGGCTGGTGACCTTGCACAGCTCTTCCTCATTCAAATCAAAGTCAACTCCAAATCACATCATCATTTTCCTGCTGTCATGGTCCTCTTTGAAAACGAAGGACAAACACAACCTGTGAGTAGACTGAGATGCCTGAAAGGGGACCAGCTAATTGGGTAACTGGCACATAGTAGGCCCTTCATAAATGCTTGTTTCCTGTCTTTTTCCTGAACATTCTGTTATTATGGAGGACGAATTAATACAAGAATGCCCACACACATTCTAAATAATTGATACCTTAATTTACAGAGCTGAAGAATAGAAATAGTTTAGTCAGAGATTGCAAAGGCTGGTCCACTGAAAGAAGCTACCTCTGCTGTGAGAAGAGGGCATCCTTTTAGAGGACAGCACATAAGAATAAAGCAGAGATATTGATGGTGTGTGGGGGTGGGGTAAGAGACTAAGCTGAACAGGATCCACTAGGAGGTAGGTCAGTAAGAGCTAGCACTCAGATGCCACAGGAGCCAGATTTACAAGCTCCTTCTGGAATTTCTGGACGAGCGCACCAGAAAATAAATGATACTGGGAGGAGACGACAGAGCTAAGCAGGAGTGATGAAAGGGAAAACTCGACCCCAAAATAATCTACGTCAAAATCATGGAGTCAAACGGTAACTGGGAAGGTAGATTGGTTACTGCTGAGACAAATTGTCCAGAGTCAGAATGAGATGAGATGGTCTTGGAGTCCTTTTGGTCCAGTGTATCCATGCCTGTTCTAATAGGTTAAAAGATCTTTGGCTTGTGGGTCTTGGATCCTAACAGAGCAGAACCAGAGCAAGGACTAGTTCCATAAGCAGAAGTCTAGCTAGTTAAGGACCAGAGGTCAAATAGCTGGAGAGGAAAAAAGAAAAGCCCCAGATTCTCATTTGGTCACACAAAACATGGAACTTGACAATCATTTCATTCTGATGTCTCGAAAGTCCATAAATAAAACTATGGAAGGAAGCAGTCAGCTCAGCAGTGTTTAATTTTAATATCAATAGGCACATTCAGATTGAACTTGCCATGCCCGCGATTTCCAAGCGAAGCATTGAATTAGCTGTTCCACTGATGGGGAAGCCCTGACAGCTAATGAAAACTAACACTTTACTGTGCAGTATCTGCCACTATATATTATCCCCCTATTACCCAACTATAGAACTTAAGTTGACATTAGGGACAGACTGATTTAATTTCGGTTTAAGGGAAGAATATGTAATTTTAATTCCATTTACTTATGTAGTGACTGTTAACTCAAATCTGCCAGAAAGGAAGTCAGGCATTTGGACAAATGAGGTGGGTTGATTGAATATTGATAAGCCAATTTTTAATTTATCAAGGTTATAGAAGCTCGCTATGCTTGCCCGGCATGCTAATGAGCAGCCAAGGGTTGTCAGGTGGGTTTGAGTACAGCCAAATAGCTCTTGGGTCAGATCTGGAAAGTACAGGACTGACAATGTTTAGACTTTATGAAAATTAGGTCTCTTGGATTCTGAATGTGAAGCAGAGAGAGAGGAAAAAATGGCAGCAAAAAGCATCTCAGATGGGGAAATAGGCAGTTTTGCAAATCACCTCAGGAGGGCTGCAGTGAAGACAGACAGCCAGCTTTAGGTCATAGAAAATACTCATCTCTTCCCATACTCCCTATTCTTTTTTCTTCCCTTTTTCTTTCTATAAAAAAATCCAGGCTGCCAGGTTGGGCAGAATTTTGCAGATTTCAGTAAGTAGACATAGCTCAGAAAGGAAACACTGCAATTTGAAAGAAAGGGAGGTGGTATATTTCACAAAATGGGTCTTGGGACCAGGGGGACAAGAATGTACTAGAAAGGTGACCTTTAGTCGTTTTTTCTGTGCTCAAGGATATGAGAGTCTAGGAATTCAAAAAGTCAGGCCATGAGGGGATTCAAATTTTATTTTTCCTAGCTTCAGGTTGAGTGAAGCATCATTTGTCCTAAGGGCATGCCAGCCTGGCTGTGCTAGCTCTGTTAAATCTCAGACAACCTAGGTGAAGCCCATCCCAAAGCAGAAGCCCAGGGCAAGGGACCCTTAAATTCCTCTCCATTGGCACCCCTCTTTCAGTCTCTTTCTAAATTCCCTGCCTCCATTCCTCCTGCTACATCCCATAAATTATAAACAAGGCCTGGAAACATTTAAGCAGTGCCGACCCACTCTGTTTAATTTCCTCCAGTTATTTGTCACTCCCACCAATAAGAATATGTCAATTTCCATCGTGCTGGGAAAGGGCTGGGCAGAATTAATGAGGTGTCTCCACAGTGGAAGATGGAGGGGACTGAATGACCCAGTCTACATCAGGCACCATTAAGACCCAAAGACAATCATTTGTATGACTAGTAATGAGAAATCCTTTCCCCAAAGAGCTGAGGACTCATATTCTCCAGAAAATACATTATTCAAAGCAGAGATTACCCTGCAACCGGGGAAAGTTATCTGCAAAGCTATCTTATGGAACATAGAGACATCAAGACTGCTTCTTTTGATAGTCTCCATTGTATTGTGTGACACATACTCTATATCTATATATAAACATGCCTATATATACACATATAGATCAAGCTCACTGAACATAATTGTTCTGAAACACAATAGATTGAAAATTACCCCATAACGACTTGACACTTCTACTACCCCTTTAAAAAAAAATCAAAAGCAGGAGGAAAGGGCCAGAAATTCATTTCATTTCATCAATCCAATCTTCTAATAATAAGTGAACCATTGACTTGTTACACCACAGATCCAGTTTGTGGGAATTCTCTACCACAGACTTTGCAGCTGCCAAATCAGGGTCAAAATTGAAAAATGAACTATTACACCATGTAATTTTTCTTCCCCTTAAGGAGACAGCTTCAAAAGCTCCAGGAGCGGTTCATTTGCATCACAATTCAGCTTTTAAATTCACCTCCCCACCTGGCTCAGGCACATTTGAAGTTAATTTGCCATCTCCTGCTTCCTGGAGGAATTGGCCCCTGGAAAATATATACTTGGCTGATCCAGAACCTGAGAATATATGCAGACCCACAAAGGTGGAAAGATCATTGTCTTAAAGAGAATATTTCAAAACAAAAACAAAAGTAAAACCTTTCTTCTCATTCCCCAGGGAACCTCCAAAGCTTTTCCCTAACTACTGAGCTCTAGGAATATGTTCAATTCCATAGACAAACGAGTAAGAGGATGAATTCCAAAATAGTGAGATTCATATTCTAGGGAATGTGACTGAATTAAATGTGTGATATGAATTATATGGACTACCTAATGACACCTTCCTGAAGATATTAATGATGTTAATAGTTAACAATTACATAGTGCTTTGTTTTGCAAAGCACTTGATGCAGTCTCATTTGACTCAATGATACACATTTTGATATAAATGTTAGGGAAGTGTTTTAATAGATATAGCTCCAATTGTGACTGAAGTGTCTAAAAATCTTAAGTTCAGAGAAAACTGGGGTTGGTCTCTATTTGGATACATCTTAAGAGTAAAATCACTAGCCAAAAGGACAGCAATTAGAAAAGTGTGGCACTGAATAGATCATGAGCTGAAAGGAGAAGGCAGAGGGTTGCCATGTTAGACCCCAGCTGCATGAAGGGCAACTCAAAATGTTCATTTCTCTATGCATGTCCACAAACGACTGCAAAAGCACCAGGAATGCTGATTTGTGGGTTAGTAATAAATTTTAGGGATGTGAATTTGCAATTACAGAATTCACAAATAATGAAGATTGATTGGAAATGCTATCTTTATCTTATTTTTCACTGTCCCTTTCAGTTTCCATTCTAATCCCTATAAAATTGAAGCATATTAGAGGAGGAAGGGACATTTGAAAGGCATTTTGTCCCACCCTTTTTCGTTTTACAGATGAGCAATCTGAGGCAGAGAGAAGGAAAATGACTTGTCCAAAGTCACACATCTTGCCCATTCATTCAGCAGATTGTAGTCCTGTTCAAGTACATTGGAATTGATTGCGTGACATGGGAGACACTGGCACAGTGTTACTCAGCATGGCATGCCCACATCAGAGAAGGTGCTGTGCTCTATGAGCAAAGAAGAATTGAAACAGCTCAAAGGAAACACAGGACGAGCAAATTTGGAGAATTCATCCCAAGTGCCCTATCTGTGGTAGAGCATTCTGAGCTCGTATTGACCCGCTCAGTCACAGTCAGACACATTGAAACTTGACTCCAGCATCGTGATGTCATTTTGGTCCTCTTTGAGAATGAAGGACAACAACCATCCAACCACCCTGTTCACTGGCCTGACCTGCTTCCAGGGGATGATTCACTTCATCTTAGTTTCAGATTATCTTTTTGTAACAACAACATTACTAGCAGCTACTGTAGGGGCATAAGACCAACAGCACCAGTGTATAGGAGGGCTGCCAGCACAGGTTCTTTGATATGATATTCTAAGGAAAGCAAATATCATACATCCAGGAAAAGGAAGTGGAAATTCATTGATCTGTAGGTGAAGCCACTCTGCTAAAATAAATTTTGTGACCTTATGCTCCCAGGAACCCAAACTCACCTTTTCTGTAAGAGCAACGATTCGGTATTCACTAGATCTGTATTCTCAGATGAGAATAGACTGTGTATATACTTTTAAAGTTTTCAAAGCCCCTTACCTGTTATCACATTTGATTCTCACAAAAACTCAGAAAGATAGTTGCTATTATTACCCCATTTTATAGGAAATGGAAGCTGAGAGAGAGATTTAACTATTTGTCCAGTCATACCACAACTATCTTCTGAGGCAAGATTTGAATTCAGGCCTTCCCCATTCCGATTCCAACACTCTTTCCACCTCACCGCCCAGCCGACTCCTGAGAATTTTATGGATGAGGGAATCACTACCATTTAAGGTTCTGAAGGCACCTTGGAGGCCAGCTCATCCAACTCATACCTGAACAGAAATACTTTCTACAACATACCTAAAGACTGATTCTGATCATCTTTGCTTGAAGACTTCTAATAAGAAGGCAAGATGCCACTTTCACTTTTTGGCAGCTCTAATGGTTACAATGGTTTTTCCTAAATTTACCTCTTTGCTGTATTCCTCCAAGTTCTCCCCTTTGGGGGCAAATATGTCTACTGAGGCACTGAAGAAATGTGGATCCTTATAGGAAATCGACTTGATCCTCCCATCCCCATACCATCACAGAGAGCAGAGACCCAGCATGATTTCTTGAATGGGAGAGAGATCTTCCAGGAAAGGAGGAAATTTGAATTTTTAAAGGAGAAAACTTGACCTTTTAGTTCTCTAGTCTCATATCACTGTGTTTTTTTTAATAGTATTTCCCCCAGTTACATGTAAAAACAATTTTTAACATCATTTTAAAAAATTTTGAGTTCCAAATTCTCTCCCTCTTTCCTTCCTTGTGAGTCCAATCAGTAAGTGAAAGATGTTTCCCCAGTCATTCAATAGGCCTCAGGTGGGGCCAACAAAAGGAGGCTTGATTAAAGGCAGGCTCATACCTTTGTGATGCCAATCAGGGATTAAAGACCTTTCCCACCCACTTAATAGACCTCAAGTGTGGCCAATTAAAGGAAGCTTAATTAAAGATTCGTTTGTAGGCAAGCCTAATCCCTTTACTTACTAGGCACTAAGTTTCAGGCCCACACCCTTTTGCTGATTGGGCATGAAGCCCTTGGGCCCTAAAAAGGGTACATACACCCGGAAGGTAACCATTGAGAACTGAGAATTCAGAAGTCAGAAGAGAAGCCAGAATTCAGAATTCAGCCCAAAGAGAAGGAGTTGATAGAGCTGCAGAAGAGAGTGCTGAGCAGAGAGTGGAAACCAGGGAGCTTCAGAGACCATTGAACTGAGGGGGGAGAAAATGCAGGCAAGTAGACAGTTAGGATTTGTGAGTGATTGTTTATGGGAAGGCCCTGGGTGGGTGGGGGGGAAGGTCACAGGATGACTTGGTTCCTTGCTATAATACTGTGTTATAATTTCCTTGTTGCTATATTGAGGTAGGCTTACTGCTTTTGGAATATAATTACTGCTATATCAAATTGGAGTTATTGGTCTTGGGATTTTATCCTCTGGAATCTAAATAAATGTTATACTTCCTCTACCTCCTATCTAGAGAGTTTTTCATACTTTGCAATTTCAAACCATACAGGTATGTTCATGGTCATCCTTGAGGTCATGAATCTTGCCTTACTGATACACTCCTCTCCCCCCTTCCTGAGATGGCAAGCAATCTGATATAGGTTATCTATGTGCAATCATTTAAAACAGATTTCTGTATTAGTCATTTTGTAGAAGAAAACTCAAAAAAGAAAGGAAGACAAAGAAACAAAGAAAAAGGGTGAAAAACAGTTTGCTTTGGTTTATATTCAGGCTCCATCAGTTCTTTCTTCAGAGGCAGATTGAATTTTTTAGCATGAGTCTTTTGGGATTGTCTTGGATCATTGTACTAAGTCATTCACACTTTTTTATTAAATGCAATGTTGCTGTTACTGTGTGCAATGTTCTCCTGGTTCTTCTCACTTCACTCTGCATTAGTTTTTGTGAGTCTTTCTAGGTTTTTCTGAAAGTATCCTGCTCATCATTTCTTATAGCTTAACAGCATTCCATCACAATCACATACCACAACTTGTTCATCCATTCCCCATTAGACAGTGTTTCAACAATCTGGCTAGCAGCTATTGTGGGGGTGAAAGATCAATACAAGCCTAACAACAAGAATGCTAGCAGCACGCTGCAAAAGCCCAGGTTTTTTTGATCTGCTTTACTGAGGAAAGCAACATTAAGGGGTTGACAAGCTTACTTTAATTCAGCATACAAATATCACTCACTTAGTTCAGGGGGAAAAGCCAGCGCCCTGAACTTCAGAACAAATACAGACAAATTACAAACATCAACAGAGAGATCTTGTCTGATTCAAATTCCAATACATGGTTACAAGAGTTTAACAAAGTCCCAACATCTGGGTTTACGAGCTGGAGGGCTCTTAGCTACAGCTGCCTGGAGTGTCCACATCAGCGTGCACCACCAAGAGTGAGAGCCTTGAGCAAATGGCTCTGTCTTCTCTTCTTAAAGCATTTCAGACATCATCAAACATCATCTGAATGACCAGAACTTAGGCTCCTATGATTGGCTCTGGAGTTAGCACCTCCCCTCAGTTACCCCACCTTGGGCCCCACCTTAGTTACCAATTCACACTCACATAGGTTTTACCTAATAGGGATTTGGGCCTGGGGCTTAGCACCTAGTGAGACTCAATGAAATACAATGAATTAACAAAAGCCAAACTCTTCAAGGGCTCTTGGTTGAACTGAGTGCTAAGAGCCCATTTTGCTTACCAACACAGGCAGGCATTACCTCAGTCCCTTAGCCACCATAAAAAGAGCTGTTATGAATACCCTTGTAAAACTAGGTCCTTTTCTCTTCTTTTAGATCTCTTTGGGATACAGACCTAGTAGTGTCTGGGTCAAAGGATATGCAGAGCTTTATAGCCCTATGGTCATAGTGGCAAATTGTTCTCCATAGTTAGATCAGTTGAAAACCCTTGGAGCACTTTTGTCATACCTGGCCAGTCTGAAAATGGTTTTCCCACTGCCTTTCCCAGCCACCCAAGCACCAGGAGCTGATTTAAGCATAAACATGTCCTACTAAATAAAAAATTGCTGCCCTGTCATTCTTAGTGTAAAAACCCACAAAGTCTGCTTTTAAGGGTGATTCCAGGTACATTAACACCCCTACTTCATAGACTCTTAAAAACTAACTGGAAGAGACCTTAGAGATACTTTGGTAATGTTAGTTGTAAAAGAAAGTATATCACTTGATAAAACACATAAAAGCTTTATACTTGCTGACTGTTATGATCTCTTAACATTAAAAAAATGCCATTTAAAGTTGATAAAAATGTCTATCATTCATTCCTTGGTCTTTTAAGAGCTCCTTGGAGTGATTGCTTCTGAAATGTCACATGTGAAACAGAAGCTGGCTGGGGTGACATATGATGAACAAATGTTGTCTATATTAGGAAAATTTGCTTTCTGGAAGCATTAATGACTCCATAATCATCTAGATGCTTTTTTTTAAAAAGGAATTTGTCAAATTAATTAGAAAAAAAGTCTAAATGGGCTCAGGACCCACTGGCTAACTCCCAGATCTGAATCAGTTCTAGGAAAAGATTTCTGGAGAGAGAGAAGGTTTATTTGCTGGACAGAGGACATTCTACAAACTAAATGGTTAAGATGGGACAAAAGACCTTTCTCAGATACCCTTCTACAAATATTTATTAAGCAAGGCACTGCATTTTGTGCTGGGGATGTAAAAGGTAAAAATTCTCACATAGACTCTGGTTCTCCTAAAGTTTATATTCTACTTGGATAATATATACACAGACAGATAAAATACAAGGTTAGGAATGAAGATTAAAGGAAGCTTCAGACAAAGTGCTTGAGGAAAATTTGAGGTGGAGAAGACTCCACCTCTACTTTTAATTGGAGGGGTAAGGAAAGGATTCAGGTAACAGGAAACACCTGAACTGAGCCCTGAAGATAATGTTTCTGAAAGGAAGATGAGAATATATTACAAGCTGGTGGGGGTAAAGGTATGAAGTAGGAGATGGTGTACTGAATTTGAGGAAGAGGTATCAGTCCAGTTTGGTTAGAATATAGAGTATATGTAGATCAGTGATGTTTAAAAAAAGCTGGAAAGGGAAGTTGGAATAAGAGGACCCTTGTCACAGATGACCCTTTTAGCTTCCACGTGGATTACAGGGAATACTCCTCATGTTCTAAGGACTGGGCTCTCATTGGCCAGTTTCCTTATTACACATAGATTGAAACAAAGCATTTGCCAGAGTCTTTCATACCATTCTTGTGAACATGGAAAGAGAGAGGCTAGCAAATGGTACAGTTAGGTATATTCTGAACTGAGCAAATGGCTGAACCCAAAGCAGAGTCATCAATCGCTCTATGACAGCAAAGAGACAAGTCTTTAAGGAAGTTGTTTAAGGTTCTCCCCCTTGGCCTTGTGCTGCTGACCATTTTTATCAATGTAAAGAATGATTGAATTTTGTTTCCATAGAAATTATAAGAAACATGATTTGAAGCCATATTGGTGGCTAATGTATGAGAACTGCTTGTAGGGAGCGGGCGGGGGTGGGGGTGGGGAGGTTGATGTTCACCACCCGATAATCAGCATATCTAAAAAGCACACTCCTTTTCTTTGTTCTGAGAAGGCCTTTTTCCTGTGTATATATATAAAAAAAACCAGACCAAGTGTGGCTCAGAAAGGATGAGGTCCATTAACCCAGACTTAGTCTTAAATAATGGGAATTTTATCATTGATATCCTGGATTCACATCTTCAAACTCACAGCTTTTGTCAATTCTCTTAGCAATTGTGAAAAATCCTTTCTCATGCTATCTGATGCAGACAAGCTAGGAGCAGACTAAAAGTATTTTTTGGCTTGGCATTCCTTTTATTAAATAAAGAATGAA
Source organism: Trichosurus vulpecula (assembly GCF_011100635.1). Taxonomy (NCBI): domain Eukaryota; kingdom Metazoa; phylum Chordata; class Mammalia; order Diprotodontia; family Phalangeridae; genus Trichosurus; species Trichosurus vulpecula. Next base: position 64,586,077 of record NC_050580.1, on the reverse strand, counting down.
GTATATGAGCTTGCAAAGGGTGGGGTTGGAAATGCGGAAATGAGAAAATGTAATCAGGAGGTAGGGTTAGTGAACCCTGAAATGCTGACCAATGGGATTCAAGGTGGGAAATTAGAATCAGAATGATTGCAAAAGAGTTTTGTAATTATCTTGAGGGGTGCTTGTGCCTACAAAGTGGCCCTTTTTCACAAGGGGTTGAAGGCCAAGTAACCCATCAGAAATAATATGAAATAAAAATTTTTTTTTCTACATTCACTCATGGCCGGGTGGAATTCTTGATAAGATGACTGATTATTTCTCACATCAATGAGTCAGATTTTGTTGTTCAGTTGTTTCAGTTGTGTCCAACTCTCTGTAACCCCATCTGGATTGTTCTTGGCAAAGACACTATAGTGGTTTGCCATTTCCTTCTCATTTTATAGCTGAGGAACTGAGGCAAACAGAGTTGAGTGACTTGCCCAGGGTTACACAGATAGCAAGTGTCTGGGGCAAGATTTGAACTCATGAGGATGAGTCTTCCTGTTTCCAAGACAAGTGCTCTATGCACTGTACCACCTGGCTGCCCTAGTGAGTTGGATATGAAGGCATCAATCAAAGCAGCAGGTAAAATGGAACTCTGAATGATAGCTGCTATATTGGATAATAAATTTGGGACCCAAGAAGATGAAAATCTTATAGGGATAAATGTAAACTTTTACATTGGGATTCAAAAAATCAGCCTAATTACATGATGGGTAAGTATAAGCAAATAATAGTTCTTTTAAAAAAAGTCTGGGGGACTGAAGAATCAGTAGGAGGCAGCATTGTGACAGGGAAGCCAACTGCCCCCAACCTCACCATGCTCCCCCCACCCAAAAAAAAAAAACAACCAGTGTTATTTTAGGCTGTTCTTAACAGAAGCACAATGTCCAGAATACTGTACTCTGTTGTCCAAATAGTTGCCTAGCAAGGTGGTGAGTCCCCCGTTCTTTGGACATCTTCAAGAAGAAGCTAGCTGACCACTTTTGGTAAGTTCCATTGGAGTTTACTTTCATTTATAGATTGGAATAGATAGTCTCTGAGATCCTTTCTAACTCTCAAATTCTATGAATCCATTATCTGGACTGTTATGTTGAATTTGAGGATGTAGACTGAAAGATGGAGTTGGACAGCATTGAAAGGAAGACTAATAGTACACTAAGTAGTCATGCCATACGAGTTTCATTTGATGGTATTGGAGATACTTGGCCTGAAGAAGCAAAGACTGGGGAGGAAGCAATGATAGTTGTATTCAAGTATTTGAAAGTCTATCATTGGAAGGATAGATTAGATGTATTCTGTTTGAGTCCAGTGTTGCTGGAAGTTACAGATATATACTCAATATAAGCAAAAGACATCCTAATGATTAGGGCTCTCCCAAAGTGGAATGGGCTTCCTTGGAAGGTCACAGGAGCCTAGAATATCATCTAGAATATTAACTAGTGTAAATCTCTCATTTCATCAGTGAGAAATTTGAGGCCCAGACATGTAAAGTGACTGTCTAAGGTCACACAGATAGAAGTGATGGAGCCCAAGATTCAAAACCAAGTCTTATGACTCCAAATCTACTATTTTCACTATGAACTTTTCTTTTCCTAAAGCTCTTCATATGAAAGCTCAATGACTACTTGTCAGGGAATTTAAAAGAATATATAATTATATTTTGGATTTCATTAAAAATTCTTTAATGTTTTTATTTTTAACTTGACACTGAATTTTTTTAAATGAACATTTTCATATACAAAGTAGAAGAGAAAAAGATATGTGATACCACAAATCTTGATTATGTATCAAGTGACAGTTCGGCAATGCTCTTCATTGTTCATAGAATCAGAGATTTAGCTTTTCTGTGTCTTCCTCTGACCTTCGTTTTCTTCTACACTTTAAAGAAATGCTTCAATGGGCACTGTTTCTTCTTTGTTCAGTATCACTGTCATTTTTTCTCTTCCTTCTCCTCCAAATCTAGTTTCCCAATTATTTTTTTTTATCAAAAACCCTTCCTTGTGATAAATAAGGATGATTGTAAGAAACGGTGAAAGCAGTTTTGTTTCCAGAGTTGAAAGTATCCCTCTTCCCCCACCAACCCGCCCCCGACTCCCAGCTTTAGCAGAATGTAAGTCAGGTGACTCAGAGCTATGATCTAGCAGAGACCAGGCTTCTGGTCAGGTGAAAGGTTAGAGGCTTGTAAGCCTGCTTAAAGGAGCCATTTGAGGAGAGCATGACATAGTCAGGTGGTTGCATCTGGCCAATGAAGAGCCTGGAGGGAGATTTGATGTGGGAGCCAACAAAAGGACTGGCATCCATCTAAGTCCTTCTACTCTCCCGTACTCTGTTCAGGGGACATACCCATTTATTCAGACCAAATAAATGTAAAATATAATTAAAACTTTCCTGGCTTCCCAATGAGTATTATTTATTCCTAGACAATGTCAGTATATTTTTATAACAATAGTCAATCAAAATGAATCTACATTCTAGCTATATCCAATAATATCAATCTATTTTTCACTTCGAATTCTTAAACTCTCTATTCAGAAGTATATAGCATGTTTCATCATTGGTCTTATGAAGGTCCTTGTCATCGTATTGATTAGAGCTTTTAAATCAAGTTGTTTTTCTTTATATTATAGGTGTTATATAAATTGTTCTGGTTCTCACATCGTCACTTTGTGTCAGTTCATGCAAGTCTTTCTATTTTTCTCTGAATCCTTCCTTTTCAACATTTGTTATAGCTTAATAATATTTTATTTTATTCATAACCATAATTCAGTGAGCCATTCCCCAATTAATTGGCACTCCCTTATTTTTCAGTTTTTTTGCCACAACAAAAAGTGTTGCTATAAGTAGTTTTGTATATATGGGTCCTTTACCTTTGTCTTTGATCTCTTTATTAGAACCAAATTTAATCTACTCCCATTCAAGGTTGCTTGTTTTGTTCCAGGCCTGTGATTTCATCAGTGAGAACTTTCAGTATAGGAACTCCCTCCACCAATGCAGATTGGCAACTTGTCTATAACTTACAAGTGTACAGAATTATTTTGGACATTGAGCAGTTAATTGATTTACTCATGGACACATAGCTAGTGTCTGTCTGTCGGATCTTCCTGACTCCAAAGCAAGCCTAGTGACTAGAGGATAAATTTGATGCATCCTCTATCATTCCTTAAGCTTCATTTCCTAAAGGAGTATAGTCTACACTTCCATAATAAATTTTTCCAAACAATATACTGTTATATGCATATATATTACATATATACATACATATTACATATATACACTAATATATAACACCAAACAATATTGTTATTTTATACCTTTAACTCCATATAAATTGAAAAAACTTAACCCTTGTTTAAGGTAGGAGATGCCATCTAAATTTGTTCTCTTTCACCTATCCCACACTTATTCTCTTGCTTTTTTTCCTTTCTTTTCTTTCTTTCATTTCTAATGCCTATAATCAACCCTTTCCTTGGCTTCCTTCTTCCTTTTTATCCTCTTTCCTAACTCTATCATTAAGCAGTTAACCAAAATAATACTAGCATTGTTTTTAAACTCCTTATGGTAATTGCATTAGAATAGCAAGAAGAGGATCACAATTGTATTTATTCATTAAAGTACTTAGTTTGATTACCCAAGTCTATTTCAGAGGTTCTGTAATCTTGTTGGGGTTTATGTTTTGAAACTTATTTTAAGATTGGATCATCTTTCCAAAAATTCCTCAAACACATCTGAATTTTTGTTTTCAAAAACAATGCTTAGCTTTTTTTGAAAAATAATTTTAGGATTAAATCCTATCCCTCCTCCCCCCTGTTTTTCATTGTATTACAGTCTGACTTCTTTTATTCCTTGATTTTGTGGAAAAAAATATTATGCAACAATCCAATTGATGCTTCAAATTGTCTTCCTTCTTTACTATTTATGATATAATTTCCTTGTCTCTCTTTAATTGAAGCTTGACATAATGTGTCTAGGTGAGTTGAAATTTGGTTCCACCCCATTGACGTCCTGTGAATTATGTCTACATGCAATCTATTCTTTATTTTTCAGTGTTTCTTAGAAATCTACTTGCGCATTTTCTTGAAATTACAGTGGTTAAATATTTTCTTCTTCAATTTTCAGGAAATTCACAAGTTCTTTAAGTCCTCTCTGTAATTTGTCCTTCAGATCCAATACTTTTCTCTGCATTGCTTAAATTTTTTTAGTTGAGTAATTTGGGGGGTATATTTTTCTGCTTCTGATTTTTTTCTTACCACTCTTCCCTCTAGTAATGTTATTTTTACTTTTTATCTCATCTATTAATTACTGATATTTTCCACTTGTACCTTGAAACCATTTCATCTGAAACTCTCATCACCATCTTGCTGTACTAATACTGAGTCAAAGTCACTTTTGTAAAGTGTATTTCATCTGGACTCACTATCCCAGAACAAGGTTGGCTATATATCTCTATGTCAGAGTTCTCAAGGCACTCTGAAAGCTAGGGGGTGTTTTTCTACTGCCATTGGCTTGAGCTCCCATGTGGATATGCTTTCCTCACTGTTAGCCAATCCCAATTCCATTTAATCATTTAGCATTCATCAGCTTTTACAGAGGGATATTTTCTTTGAGCATATACTGAGAACAAAGAGAGAGAGGACAGAACTGTCTCTCACTGGAACCTATCAGTGAAGGAGTCATAATAAAGAACAGAGATCCACCAACAGGAAGGACCAAGGAGAATGGCCTTTCAAAAGTGTCTCTGATCAGGTATGGGATCTGGACCTCCCCCCCTTTGAAATTTCCCCCAAATTTTGGGAACTCAGCCCCTGAAGCCAGATCTCTAGTGTTCACCTGAGGCATCTGGCTCATCCCAGTATAATCTTTTCAACTGTCCTTCCATTGTGGCCCCAGACCAACCTTTCATTCTCTGTTACCTCCAGACCACTCAAGACTACTTTTCACTCTTCAATTTCATCCAAATTTTCCCACAATATTTTTCCCCATAAAAATATCCATTTTATCCTCATCAAATGCACAGACTCACTAGGAGTCTGGCCTGCTTGTTTTGGCATCACAAATAAACTCTCTACTTGGACTGGAAGGCTTGAGTGGTCGAATACTTTTGAGGCAGATAAGTGCCCTGTAACCTTGCATTTCAGGGTTCCCAGCACCCCTAGACCACAACATCTCCACTTCTATTTCTTTTTTTTTCTGGGTGATCACACTCTTTTTATTTTTATTATTTATTTAATATTTTAGTTTTCAGCATTGATCGCCACAAGAGCCTGAATCACAAATTCTCTCCCCATCTCCACCCTCCCCCCCACTCCAAGATGGCATACACTCTGACTGCCCCACTCCCCCGCCACCCCACTCCCCCTCATCCCCTTTTCCCCCACCTTCCTGTACGGCAAGACAGACCTCAACGCCCCATTGCCTGTACATCCCATTTTCCCAGCTGCATGCAAAAACTTTTCCTTTCTTGAACATATGCCCCTAAAACCCTGAGCTCCAAATTCTCTCTCCTCCTCCCTCCCCACCCCCCACCAAGAAGGCAAGCAACTCAACATAAGCCACATGTGCACCACTATGAAAAAACCCTCCACAACACTTATGTTGCAAAAGACCAACTGAACTTTGCTCCCTCCTATCCTATCCCTGTCCCGACTCAGCCCTCTCACTTGACCCTGTCCCTCCTCGAAAATGTTTGCCTTTGACCACCTCCTCCCCCCATCTGCCCTCCCCTCTATCATCCCACCCCCCATTTATCTCCTTCCTCCTTCTTTCCTGTGGGGTAAGATACCCAATTGAGTGTGTATGTTGTTCCCTCCTCAGGTCAAATCCAATGAGAGCAAGATTCACTCATTCCCCCTCACCTGCCCCCACTTCCCTTCCTACAGAACTGCTTTTTCTTGCCACTTTTATGTGAGATAATTTACCCCGTTATATCTCTCCTTTTCTCCCTCTCTCAATATATTCCTCTCTCTCATCCCTTAATTTGATTTTTTTGGAAATCATCCCTTCATATTCAACTGACCCTGTGCCCTCTGTGTGTGTGTGTGTGTATACATTTATATGTACACACACACATATATATATATATAGACATACATACGTATATGCATATACATATATATGTATATGTATATTCCCTTCAGCTACCCTAATACTGAGGTTTCATGAATTATACACATCATCTTTCCATGTAGGAATGTAAACAAAACAGTTCAACTTCAGTAAGTCCCTTATGATTTCTCTTTCTTGTTTACCTTTTCATGTTTCTCTTGATTCTTCTGTTTGAAAGTCAAATTTTCTATTCAGCACTGGTCTTTTCACTGAGAAAACTTTAAAGTCCTCTATTTTGTTGAAAATCCATATTTTGCCTTGGAGCATGATACTCAGTTTTGCTGGGTAGGTGATTCTTGGTTTTAATCCTGGCTCCATTGACCTCCAGAATATCATAATCCAAGTCCTTTGATCCCTTAATGTAGAAGCTGCTAGATGTTGTGTTATTCTGATTATGTTTCCACAATACTCAAATTGTTTCCTTCTGGCTGCTGGCAGTATTTTCTCCTTGATCTGGGAGCTCTGGAATTTGGCGACAATATTCCCAGGAGTTTTCTTTTTGGGATCTTTTTCAGGAGGCGATCTGTGGATTCTTTCAATTTCTATTTTACTCTCTGGCTATAGAACATCAGGGCAGTTCTCCTTGATAATTTCTTGAAAGATGATATCTAGGCTTTTTTTTTGATCATGGCTTTCAGGTAGTCCAATGATTTTTAAATTGTCTCTCCTGGATCTATTTTCCAGGTCAGTGGTTTTTCCAATGAGATATTTCACATTGTCTTCCATGTTTTCATTCCTTTGGTTCTGTTTTATAATATCTTGATTTCTCATCAAGTCACTAGCTTCCACTTGCTCGATTCTAATTTTTAAGGTGGTATTTTCTTCAGTGGTCTTTTGGACCCCCTTTTCCATTTGGCTAATTCTTCTCCTCATTGGCTTTTTGGAGCTCTTTCGCCATTTGAGTTAGTCTATTTTTAAGGTGTTATTTTCTTCTGTATTTTTTTGGGTCTCCTTTAGCAAGTCATTGACTTGTTTTTCATGATTTTTTCACATCCCTTTCACTTCACTTTCCAGTTTTTCCTCTACTTCTCTAGCTTGCTTTTCCAAATCCTTTTTGAGCTCTTCCATGGCCTGGGACCAGTTTATGTTTTTCTTGGAGGCTTTTGGTGTAGGCTCTTTGACTTTGTTGACTTCTTCTGGCTGTATATTTTGGTCTTCTTTGTCACCAAGAAAGATTCCAAAGTCTGAGACTGAATCTGAGTGAGTTTTTGCTGCCCGGCCATGTTCCCAGCCAACTTACTTGACCCTTGAGTTTTTTGTCAGGTATGACTGCTTGTAAAGTAGAGAGTACTTTGTCCCAAGCTTGAGGGGCTGTGCTGTTGTTTTCAGAGTTATTTCTACACAGCCAGCTCTGCCACACCAGTGCTCCTCCTCCCCCAAGAACCACCAACCCAGACCAGACTCAGATCTAAGCAAGCTCTGCACTCCAGCCTTGATCCGCCACTTAATTCCTCCTACCAGGTCAGCCTGTAGTTCTGTAGCTGCACCTTTTCCTTGGCCCAGGGGGTGGGGTGAGGTGGCTGAACTGCAAACTCCTTTCACTCTGCCTCCCGCAGTTTTTCCCACTAACCTTCTCTGTTGTCTTTGGTGTTTGTGGGTTGAGACATCTGGTAACTGCCACAGCTCACTGATTCAGGGCGCTAGGGTCTGTTCCACCTGTCTCCCAGTTTGGTTGGTCTGGGCACAGCCCACGCTGGGCTCTGCTCTGCTTCACTCCCAGCTCCAGGTGATAGACCCTACCCAGCCACCATCCAGGCTGTCCTGGGCTGGAGCCCTGCTTCTGTCTGCCATCCTGTGGGTTCTGCAGTTCTAGAATTTGTTCAGAGCCACTTTTTATCAGTGTTTATAGGGTCCTGGGGGAGAGCCCTAGGCAAGTCCCTGCTTTCCAGCCACCATCTTGGCTCCACCTCCTCCACTTCTATTTCTACAACTTCAGCCAGGCAAAAAGGCAGCTGTCCACCATGTTGTTAGAATACTAGAACCAATTATAGAATGTCTACACACACATACACACTAACATCTCCCCAATGCATTTTTATTACTCATCAACACTGCCCTCCCAGAAACAGGATCCCCCAGCCCAAGGGTGGGGAACCTGTGGCTTTGAGGCCACTTGTGGCCCTCTGGGTCCTCAAGTGAGACCCTTTGACTAAATCTAAACAAGTGTGGTCCTTTGACTGAATCCATACTTGTTCGGATTCAGTCAAAGGGCCACACTTGAGGACCTAGAGGGCTACATGTAACCACAAGGCCTCAGGTTCCCATTCCATAAAATTGAATTATCTTTCCAGGAATTGTTCAAACACACCTGAATTTTCTGTTTTCAAAGGTAAATTACTCATATGTGCAAAACTATTTATAGCAGCCCTCTTTGTTGCAGCAAAGGATTAGGAAGTAGCTTCAGAGGTGCTCTGTGTATGTGCAAGTCTCCTGTTATATTTGTTCACTTCATTTTATCCTTTCATTACTTCAGTACATCTATTATTCATTATTAGAGTACCCTCAGAAAATTTTAGCTTTGTTTCTGATGCCACTTATGATGTAATTTCAGCACAGATTTCTTTGTGGGTTTTTTTCTGCTTTTAGTCCATAATATTTTTTTAGCATTGTCAGATATCTTTGTTTTGTTTATTTAAGTGATTTAAATTTTCTTTTTGACGATTTTTTGATAAGTTTGCTCCGTTTTTCTTTCTATTGAGGTTTTTGAGGTGATAAATTCCATTGTAGCCATTCACTCTGCCACCTTCTCATGAATCCCTCAGTCCTCTCATCAGATAAAGAAATAGAGACCAGAGGTTTTGATGATTTGCTCAGGATCACACAGCTATTAAGCATAGCAGGAAGTTAAAGAGCCATCTTCCAATCACAAGTCCTTCCCCTCCACCATACTTCCCACATAATATGCCACCTTTCAAATGTCCAGTCAAAATATTTGCTAAAATCCAGTAAAACTGGGAGAGATGGCTTCCCAGCTGGGGAAGGCATCGAGTGTATTCTGCTGCATCAGACTTTCCCTTCACTGATTTGCCTGGGGCTAAGGAAATACAACGAGGAGGAAAATATTAGTTTGTCAGCAGTTGAAAAATAGCCCCATGAGTTGTCAAAATGAACCTATTTCCCCAATGACCCAAGCACCAATCTCTTCATAAAACAAATGAACAAAAAAAAACCCTAATGTAGCAACCTGGTAATGTTGCCAATTTGCATGCATATAATTTAATTACAATAAGCAATCTGGTAATGATTAAAGGGCTTTTTAGAATTTGTTTGCATCAGTTTAGATGCAAGCAAATGAATTTTAAAATAGATATTTGAGAAGACAACATCTTTGGATAATCAGCAAAGTTTTGTGCTTTTATCAGCTATTAAAAGGTCAACTTCAGTTGTCACAGGCTTTGGTTGGCTCTGAGTAAAGAAAGAGCTTCATTACCTGTTAGAAACATACTTAGTCTAGGAATAAACAATACTCGTTGGAAAGCCAGAAAGGTTTTAATTATATTTTATATTTACTCATTCTGAATAAATGGGTACATCCCCTGAACAGAGTACAGGAGAGTACAAGGAATCAGACAAATGCCAGTCCTTTTATTGATTCCCAGTTCGAATCTCCTGCCGCATTCTTCATTGGCCAGATACAACCCCTGAACTGCCCACAGCATGCCTCCGTCAAACAGCTCATTAAGCATGCATACAAGCCTCTATCCTTTCACTCCATGGGAAGTCTGGTTTCATCTAGATCATAGCTCTGATTAGAATGAGTCACCTGACCTACATTCTGTTAAAGGGGGTTGGCCAGGGAGTGCTTTTAATCTTCAGAGGTATTGGAAGTCCAACCTTTAGCTCTTGGTTTCCTGATGTACACTTCCACCTTATGACTTAGTGACTTTTGTTTGTTTGTTTTTTGGATGGGGGGAAGGCAAGGCAATTGAGGTTAAGCGACTTGCCCAAGGTCACAAAGCTAGTAAGGGTCAAGTGTCTGAGGCCCGATTTGAATTCAGGTCCTCCTGACTCTAGGGCCAGTGCTGTATCCACTGTGCCACCTAGCTGCCCCTAGGAAGTGCTTTCAATCCTGTGGAAACAAAACTCCTTCCGTTTCCCACATTCCCAACCCTTTCAGCTGCAAAAGTTGGTGATTTTCCTCTGGTATTGGGGTATCCTTCCCTCACAATAGGAAATTCTTGCAGAAATCTCACAAGTGCTACCTATTTTTTCCTTTGAAATTTTTTAATGTATTTTCTCTCCAAACCCCACTCCACCAATCTAGTTTAGAATCTTACTATCTTCTGACTATGCTGCTCCCAAACGTTCCTCCCTCCACTTTCTCCCACCTCTCACCTCTTCTGAACCCAGGGACCAGATTAGTTTTCTCAAAATATAGCTTTAAGTTTGTCCCACCATATTTTAAATACCTCCAGTGGTTCCTCATTGACTACCACTTAAAATCTTTAGCTTGGTAATTAAAACTTTCTACAATCTAATCATCTACCAACATGAAGGATCTCTTCGCCATCCCCAGCACAATGCATAGCCGTATCTGCCTTAGTATCTTTGTGTACACGTGTTTTCTAAACTAGCATTGATTTCCCTTTCCTTTGTATTTGCCTATCCAAATTCTGCCCACTCTTCAAGACTTAGATCAACTATTGCCTGAAACCTTCCTAAGACATTCTACCTAAAAAATATGCCTAGTATGGCTTGGATGTTGGTGTGAGAAGAAAAACGAAGCCAAGGAAATTGTTCAACTTTTGTGATTTATGTTTTATTAGCAAAAAAAATTACCTTCCATCATAATGACTTGGTTTACGAAATGTTCTACCAATATTATCTCATTTAAGCTTCACAACAAACTTGGAAGGGAGATACTACTATTATATCCATTTTACATATGAGGAAACTGAGGCAGACAAAAGGTAAGTGATGAGCCCTGGTCACACAGCTAGTAAGTACAGCAGGATTTGAACTCAAGTATTCCTGACTCCCAGTCCAATGTACTATCCCCTGTTCCACCTAGATGCCTCTAGTAGTTTTAGAAACTAGAGTGGAAGAGACTTTAGAAGCCATCTTTTCTAACCCCCTTAGTTTACAGATAAAGAAAGTGAGGCCTCAAGAACTTAAATGACTAGTTCTAAAGTCACAAAACTTATTAGTAACAGAATGGTGATTATAGAGCTGAGGTATTCAGTATCCCAGATGGATGTTCTTTCTGTTATTATCATGGTGTTCTTCAAGAATGAAGGATGAACAACAACAACAACAACAAGGATGCGTTACCATAGCATAGAAAACAACTATAACATACATGAAATGTTTTGAGCTTCGGCTCATTACAATCTTCTTTCCTAATGCCCTTGTTTTCAGGAGAAAAGAATGGCATGTAATCAATACTTTTTCATCAGACAAAGTCTGGGGATGAAGGGAATAGTGCCTACTGAGCTCTGTGGATTCCTAGCTAAAATCACCCTCTTACTACTCCCCATCTAATATCAGTATCTAGAAACAGTAAGTGACTCTCTTCTCTACTTCCCCTGACCAGTCTTGAGGCAGAGACACTCTCTTTTCCCCTCTATACCTACCTACCTGAGATAATTCCGAATTGCTTTAAGAGAGAAGGCATCCTTGAAAGGAGAGCTGGAGCTTAAACAAAGTGAGAACTAGTAAATAAAGGATAGTGAACAAAGAAAGGACAGCATTGTCTCTCACCAGAACCTATCAGTGAACTATTACTAAACAAAGAACCCACCCTATCCTTTTCAGTATTGGGAATATACTGGAGAATGTTTAACAATGGGCTCTCTGGGAATTAAAAAGTATGAGCAACCCAATTTTAAGCTTAGTCTCATTATCAAGATTTTCTCCATTACTTTCTTAAGTCTAGACAAGCAACAAAACAATAAATCAAATCTTGATTTGTAGCTTTTGCTGATTTCTAAAATGCAAATGTTTCCAGGGAAATTTCAACAATTGATTGTGGGCTCCAGTACTTCCTTGAGAACTAGGCATGGGAATAAAATTTCTAGGTATAATGGTTCTCTATTAGGCTAGATGGTGCAGGGGATAGTCTGCTGGAAGTCAGGAAGACCTTGGTTGGAATCTCTCCTCAGACACTTATTATTGAGGTAGCTGGTAATACAGTGGGAAGAGCACTGAGTCCAGAATCAGAAAGTTCTGAGTTCATATCTAGCCTCGGACACATATTGGCTGTGTGACACTGGGAAAGTCACTTAACTTTTATTTACCTCAGTTTCCTCAACTGTAAGATGAGGATAATAATAGCAACTCACAGAGTTGTGGTGAGAATAAAATGAAATATATTTATAAAGTGCTTTGCAAACCTTAAAGTACGTTGTAAATGCTAGCTTTCATTACATAAAAGTTGAACTTCATGTTTTGACATTCTAGGTCCTCTTTAATCTGGTACCACACTTGCTTTCCAGTTTTCTCAAGGGTGTTCCTTCTCTCATCAGACACCCCTCCTGAATCCCATATATGCCCTGTACTTTCCTACCTCTTAGCCTTTGCTCATGCCATTCTCTTTTCTTGGAGTGTCTTTATTCCTTTTTTTCCCTTTTGAATTCCTACTCCTCCTTTAAAGCCTAATAAGTGAATCTTTACCTCATCTTTCCTGGAACCAGGCCCTTTTCATACTTCTCATTTCTCTTCCACCAGAACCTTAAGCCTGTACCTCATCTCTCATCTTTCTAAGAACTGGGCTTCCCCTTGCAAGTCATTGTAATGGCAAGTAAAGTGAGACATTTTGTTGTCTTTTGTTTTGGAGTGCTTTTCAGCACTAAGGCAATCAAATGCCTTTGAGTCTTGCCTTTGTTTCAATCAGGAGTCTTTGATTGAATCAGGAGTCTTTGATGACCTGCTTAAGTCACAGGAAGGCTTAGGTCACATGGCTTTGAGTTGCATGGTTGTGATGCCCTCTGACGCTGAAGAAGTATGTATATACTCTGAGGTTAGCATTTTGTTTGGGGCTCACTCACTGGAAGAATGTCCTGTGATTTGACCAGATGAGGCTCTGGGTAGACTTTGGAGTCCCCTGGCTTTGGAAAATCCAGATGTTGGTGCTTCTCTCTCTGGTAACTATGTATGTAATGTCTTGGACAGATGGCTAGAAGCCTGTATGCTGATTTGCGTTATTTTGCTGTTTATATAATTTCTACTTGTAATTTCTATTTGTGTTTTCTCTGAAGTTCAGGGTGCTGACTTTTTCCCCTAAACTGAGTGAATGACACATGTATGTTTAATTAAAGTGAGACTGTAAACCCCTTAAAGTTGATTTCCTTAGAAAAGCAGAGCAAAGAACTTGTGCTAGCAGCCCTCCTGTGTCCTGGTGTTATTGGTCTTACCCAGCCACAGTAGTGGCAAGCAGCATTGTTGCTATAGTCATTTCTAAATTGTACTCCCTCTGCCCATGCTTTCAAGCATTCTTTTGTATGTTGTCTTCCTTTACTGGAATGTAGGCCTCTGAGGGCAGAAACTGTCTTGTTTACTAATATTGTGTCCCTGTACTTTATCATTCATTGATGCAGTCATTCATTTTATTAATTTATTGATTAAGCAATTAGCAGTGGTGATATTTCTTGGTGACCAACTTAGTGAGAACCTTGGCTTCCAAGATTCAAGGATGACATCTTTCTTAAAGCAATTCAGAATCCATGCTAATTTCAAAGAGGGCTTGGCAGCATTGCAAAGAATAAGAAGGTTCCATCGACTAATAGAAAATAATTAGAATCATTTTTATTCTGTAAGTAATCATCTTTGTGATCCTTGGCATGTTATAACCTTCCTGGAGTTTGGTTTATTTCCTATTATACAAGTAGAATGGTGTATAACAGGTTGCACCTGGTAATAATCAGAGAAAGTTAATGAACTTTCAGACCTAACAATGAAATCATAGCTCTCTTCAGTACAGCATCCTCCCCACCCCCTACCCTTATCCCCTCCTGGGGAGGAGACATCTAAAATAGTAAATAAAAGGAAGAGTGCTAGGATTCTGTATTGGGAAGACAGAGCCAAGGAAGAGTAGGTAGCCCCTTTTTTCATTGGTGGGTGGTGAAGGAAACAAAATCCCAGAGGCAGGCTTATGTGAAAAGGCCTGATAAATTGGTAGTGAAAAGCTTACTGTTTATGAACTGATCCAAGGCTGGCTTTTGTAGAGCAACAGTAAGTGACCTCTATCCCCGTCCCTCTTCCATAATACGCTTTTCTGCTTTCAGACCTTATTCAGTAATCAGATTTGAATTAAAGACCTCTTCAGCTGGAGCTAACAAGAATGGGGAGTAGGACATAACTTTCTGTTTATCTGGGGTGAAATTAGTCATCAAATAGAGCTTTCATTGAATTCATTAACCACCATACATTGCCTCAGCTGCTCGGGGGAAAAAATCAGCCTGGACCAAAGCTGCATGAGAACTTGCTCATCAAATAAATCAATTTATTTTTTCATCCCACTTCATTTGCACTAATTTAATATACTTCCCCTCCCTCTCCTGCCCTTCTCCAGGTTGAACTATGGGTCTGACTCTAGAGCTTACTGTGTAGGCAGAAAGTACTTGGGAGGTTCAGAGAAGATCTTGTATAGGGATAAAGTGGGATGGGGGAGAAGATAGAAGATAGAACTCCCTGCTATGACAGTGTCCTGTCACTGTGAACTTATTGTAAGAACACTGAGAATCCACTCAGTCTGTGCACATCCTTGATTTCAGGGCCCATTAGTATAACTCTTGAAAGGATGAATGAAAAAAGCATTTATTAAGTGATTATGGATAAAGCATTCTACTAAGGGCTGGTGATATAAAGAAAAAAAAGCAAAGCAGCTCCACCAGGAGGAGATAGCACAGAAAAGAAATTTCAGTAGCAGAGTTAATGGAAAAGTCCAGAAATCCTAAGGATTCAGCAGATGGAATGGTCCCAGGCTTCTCAGGTTATACTGGTAGGTAAAATAACAGTGCCAGAGAAGGGGTCTGGAGGGCACAAAGGCAGGGCAGATTGATTATAAGAACTGTTGTTCTTTGATCTCTCTGGAAGAAATAGAGTTTAAAAGGTCAGGAGAACCCGAGTTAGTGCTAGCTGCCAATGGCAGCTCCACTACTTATCAGAGAATATCCCCATTGCTTGGAGGATGCTATGGCTGAAAAGGATTAAAAAGGCCCAAGACATGACTGGTTGATCTCAATACAGTTCCAAGGTGAAGGTAAAATCAGTTATCATTACTTTCCAGGAAAATATAATTGATGACTGGTTATAGTTTAAGTTTTTGTTGATGCGTGCTTAATGTGTCTTTTCTGTTTTAAATGTCTATTTTGTGGGGGAGTAAGTAAATAGCTGTCCTATAACTAACTTTATTTTTGATATAAAGTAGCACTTTTGAAGGTATCTTAAGTTTTTTTTTCCCATTGAATTTTTTTCTGAACTTAGAGTGAACATTTCCATATACATAGAACAGAAGATTATACATGAAACTGTGAATCTTTATTATGTACAGTTTGTTTTTCTTTTTAAGTATATAATAAATTCAACATGTAACTTTCAAAGCTGTCGTGGTTGTCTGTGATTCCTTCTGGCCTTCCTTCTGTTCTCTTCTGTGCATTTAAAAATATTTAAACGACCGTTTCTTCTTCTTCTTCTTCTTTCTTTTTTTTGGCGACTCTATTATTTTCCTCCCTCTCTTTACCAGCTCCTTTCCTCCCCTCTCTGCAAGAACTGAAAAAAATATTCATAGTGAATCAAAGCAAATTCCTACACTGGCCATGTCCAAAAATATGTCTCATTCTGCAACTTGAATACAGTATCTTTCCATCAGGAGATAGATAGCATATTTTAGCAGCAGCCTGCTGGAATCATGTGGAGATACTGTATTAGTCAGAGTTCTTAAATCTTTTATGTTCACTTTAAAATAAAATTTTATTTATATCTTTTAATATTATATACCACCAAATTTTCCCATTTTCTTCTCCTTCCATCCCCTAGAGCCTTCCCATGTAACAAATACTATTTTAAAGACAGAAAAAAACTATCACTTTTTGCAGATGATAAAGAACCCTAGGAAGTCAACTAAAAATTCATTGATACCATTAATAACTTCAGCAAAGTTGCAGGTTATAAAATAAATTGATACATCATCAGCATTTCTTTATAATGACAATGAAACCAAACAAGAAGAGTGAGAAATTTTATTTAAGATAACTATAAATTTAAGATAACTGTAGAATATAAGATAGCTATAGAATTTTATTTAAGATAACTATATTTAAGATAACTATAGAATAAGATATTTGAGGGTCTACCTACCAAGATATGTATAAAAATATATAAAAATAACCATATACCATGGTTTCTAAAAATACAGACCTTAAATTCATAAACTGCCATTTACTTAGTCATTTCCCAAGTGCTAAGACAAAGGTGCTATTATCAATATTTTGATATATATATGTATATATATACATTTATATATATATATGGTGACTTTCTTATCCTATCAGTAGGGTCCTTGGGGTATAAATCCAATAAAGGAATTTTGGAGTCAAAGGGTATGGAACATTTTAGTTTGCATAATTCCTTCCAAAATGGTTGTTGTGATTCACAGTTCCACCAATAATGCATTAGTGCCCTTATCTTCTCAAAGTCCTTTCAGCACTGATTATTATCAACTATAGTTGTTTTTTACAGTGTGCTAGGTATGAGGTGAGATCTCTGGGGTATTTTGATTTTTCTTCTATCTTGTTGATTATGTGACCTGGAAGCTGGGTTCTGGAGTCTTCCAATGCTGTTTGTCTTTACAATGTTGCTGTTACTATGTATTATTCTCTTAATTCTCCTCACTTCACTCTGCATCAGTTGATACAAGCCTTCCCAGGTTTATCTTGTCATCTCTTTTAGAATTTTTTACAGCATATTTTTCCACTATTTTAAGACACCATAATTGATTTAGCCATTCCTCAGCTGATGGACACCCCTTTGCTTTCAGTTCTTTGCCTTTATGAAAAAAGAAAAAAGCTACTATAAATATTTTCATACACACAGGTCTTTTTATAGAAGGGAATCCTGTTAATCCCTTTTAGGGAAGACCCTTGTTATAAACCATTTCTAAGCTTTTATTTTTTTAATTTAATATTTTATTTTCCCCTAATTACATGTAAAAACAATTTTTAACATTCATTTAAAAAAATTTTTGAGTTCCAAATTCTTTGCTTCTTTCCACTCCCGCCCCCCCCATTGAGAAAGCAAGCAATTTTATATAGGTGATACATGTGCAGCCATGCAAAATATATTTCCATATTAATCAGCTTGTGAAGGAAAATACAGACCAAAAAACAAGCAAAACAAGAAAAATAAAGTTTTTTTTAAAAAAAAATATGTTTTATCTGCATTCAGACTCCATCAGTTCTTTCCCTGGAGATGGATAGCATTTTTCATCATAAGTCCTTTGGAATCATCTTGGATCACTGTATTGCTGAAAATAGCTAAGTCATTCACAGTTGACGAACTTACAATATTGTTGTCGTTCTTTACAATGTTCTCCTGGTTCTGTTCATTTCGCTTTGCATCCATTCATGTAAGTCTTTCCAGGTTTTTCCTGAAAGCATCCTGCTTGTCATTTCTTATAGTACAATAGTGTTCTATCACAATCATATACCACAATTTGTTCAGCCATTTCCCAATTGATGGGCATCCTCTCAATTTTCTATTCTTTGGCACCACTAAAAGAGTTGCTATAAATATCTGTGTATACATATATATAGGTTCTTTTCCTTTAAAAAAAAAAACTCTTTGGGGTATAGACCTAGTAGTAGTATTGGTGGGTCAAAGGGTATACATGGTTTTATAGCCCTTTGGATATAGTTCCAAATTGCTCTCTAGAATGATTGAATCAACTCCACCAACAATGAATTTGTGTCTCAATTTTCCCACATCCCCTGCAACATTTGTCATTTCCCTTTTCTGTCATATTAGCCAATCTGATAGGTATAGGGCAGTATCTCAGAATTATTTTAATTTGCATTTCTCTCATCAATAGTGATTTTTTTTTATTTTTTTTATTAATTTTTTTTTATTTTTAGTTTACAACACATGGTTCTACATAATTTTGAGATCCAGATTTTCTCCCCTCCCTCCCCCCTCCCTCCCCAAGACGGCATGGAATCTCATATAACTACCATGTATAACTTCGCATTGAATTAATTTATACACTAGTCAAGTTGTGGAAAAGAATTATGACCAATGGGGTG
Organism: Trichosurus vulpecula; assembly: GCF_011100635.1. Lineage (NCBI taxonomy): Eukaryota > Metazoa > Chordata > Mammalia > Diprotodontia > Phalangeridae > Trichosurus > Trichosurus vulpecula. Next base: position 64,567,718 of record NC_050580.1, on the reverse strand, counting down.
AATCATGAGAAAGAAGAGACAGAACCAAAAAAAAAACCCAAAAACAAAAACAAAAGAGAAGAAAAAAGGCGAGCATGAACTGTGCCTCAATCTGCATTCAAACTTCACAGTTCTTTCTCTGGATGAAGATAGCATTCTCCATCGTGAGTCCCCTGGAGTTGTCCTTGCACCTTACGTTGCTGAGAAGAGCGAAGTATGTCAGGGTTGGTCCTCACAGAATCCATATATCTGTGGTTGGGTACAATGTTCTCCTGGCTCTGCTCCGCTCACTCAGCATTATATCGTGTAGGTTTTTCCAGATTGTTACGAAGTCCATATCATCCCCATTTCTTATGGCACAATAGTATTCCATTACTTTCATATACCACAGCTTGTTCAGCCATTCCCCAATTGATGGGCATCCCTTTGATTTCCATTTCTTGGCTACCACAAAAAGAGCTGCTATAAATATCCTTGTACATATGGGTCCTTTTCCCGCTTGTGTGATTTCTTTGGGATACAACCCTAGAAGTGGTATTGCTGGGTCAAAGGGTATGAACATTTTTATAGCCCTTTGGACATAGTTCCAAATTGCTCTCCAAAATGGCTGGATCAGCTCACAACTCCACCAGCAATGTAGCAATGTTCCAATTTTCCCACATCCTCTCCAGCATTTGTCATCCTCTTGTTTTTTTCATTTTAGCCAATCTGACAGGAGAGATGTGGTATCTAAGAGTTGTTTTGATTTGCATTTCTCTAATCAGTAGTGATCCAGAGCATTTTTTCATATGCCTATAGATAGCTTTAATTTCTTCTTCTGAAAACTGCCTGTTCATATCCTTTGACCATGTCTCAATAGGGGAATGGCTTGTATTCCTATATATTTGGCTCAGTTCCCTGTATATTTTAGAAATGAGGCCTTTATCAGAGAAACTAGTTGCAAAGATTTTCTCCCAATTTTCTGCTTCCCTCCTAATTCTTGTTGCATTGGCTTTTTTTGTACAAAAACCTTTCAATTTAACATAATCAAAATTATCTATTTTGCATTTTGTAATGCTCTCTATCTCTTGTTGGGTCATGAATTCTTTACTTTTCCATAAATCTGATAAGTAAACTATTCCTTGCTTTCCCAAATTACTTATAGTATCAGATTTTAGAGCATTTTTTTCATATGACTATAGAGAGCTTTGATTACTTTTCCTGAAAACTGCCTGTTCATATCTTTTGACCATTATCAACTGAGGAATGGCTTGTATTCTTATGAATTTGGCTCAATATATTTGAGAAATGAGATCTTTATCAGAGAAACATACTGTAAATTTTTTATAGTTATGATTACTGTATATTTCCCCCCCACCCCATTTATCTTACTTTCTCTGTCTTCTTTCACTTTGTCAATTCTTAAAAGTGTTTGGCTCCTCACTACCACCTCCCCCCAATCTGCCCTCCCTTCTTTTGGCATCTCCCTTCTCTTATCCTCTTTCTCTCCTACTTTCCTGTAGAGTAACATAGATTTCTTTACCCAACTCAATATGTTATGTTAATCCTTCTTTGAGCCAATTCCAATGAGAGTAAACTTCAAGCACTCTCAACCCCCATCTTCCCCTTCACTATAAAACTCTTTCACACTTCTTTTATGTGAGATAATTTACCCCATTCTACCTATCCCTTTTCCCTTCTCCCAGTATTTTCCTCCTCACCACTTAATTTCATTTTTTTTAGATATTATCCCATTATATTCAATTCATGCTGATCTCATCTGTTTATTTATACTTCTAACTGACCTAATAATGAAAAAGTTCTTAGGAATTATAGGCATCATATCTCTATGAAGGAATTTAAACAGTTTAACCTTATTGAATCCCTTATGGGTTCTCTTCCTGTTTACCTTTTCAGGCTTCTCTTGATTTTTCAGTTTGAAAGTCAAATTTTATATTTAGCTCTGGTCTTTTTACCAGGAAGGCTCAAAAGTCCTCTATTTTTTTGAATATCCATTTTTTTCCTCTGAAGGAGTCTTGCTGATTAGGTGATTTTTGGTTGTAATCCTAGCTCCTTTGCCCTCTGGAATATCATACTCCAAGCCCTCTGATCTTTTAATGTAGAAGCTGTTAAATTTTGTGTTATCTTCACTGTGGCTCCCCAATATTTGAATTATTTCTTTCTAGCTGCTTGCAATATTTTCTGTTTAACTTGGGAGCTCTGTAATCCGGCTATAATATTCCTTGGAGTTTTTATTTTGAGATCTCTTTCAGGAGGCAATTGGTGGATTCTTTCAATTATTATTTTGCCCTCTAGTTCTAGGATGTCAGGGCAGTTTTCCATGATAATTTCTTGAAAGACTTGCTGTTTAGGCTCTTTTTTTGATCACGATTTTCACGTAGTCTAATAATTCTTAATTATTTCTCCTGGACCTATTTTCCAGGTCAGTCGTTTTGCCAATGAAATAAGTCACATTTTCCTCCTCTTTTTTCATTATTTTGACTTTGTTATATTGTTCCTTCATGTCTCATGGAGTCATTAGTTTCCACTTACCTCCTTTATCATATGGGCAATTTTTCTTTTTAAGGAGTTGTTTTCTTCAGTGAATTTTTATACATCTCTTTCCATGTGGCCAATTTTGCTTCTTAAGGAGTTCTTCTCTTCAGTGGATTTTTGTACCTCTTTTACCATTTGGCCTATTCTCTTTTTTTAAGTTGTCATTTTCATCAATACTTTTTTAATGCTTCCTTTATCAAGCTGTTGGCTCTTTTTTCCCATGATTTTTCTTGCATTGATGTAATTTCTTTTTCCGTTTTTTCCTTCTGCCTCTCTTATTTGATTTTTAAAATCCTTTTTGAACTCTTCTGGGAATTCTTTTTGGGCCTGAGACCAATTCACATTTTTCTTTGAGGCTTTGCATGTAACTGCTTTGCTCTCATTATCTTCTTCTGAGTTTGTGTCTTGATTTTTCCTGTCACGTAACTTTCTTTGGTCAGGTTATTTGTTGTTGTTGTTGCTTGCACATTTTCCACCCTATTTCTTGATTTTTAACTTTATGTTAAAGTTGGGCTTTACTCCTGGGGTTGGAGAGTTCACTGTACCAAGCTTCAGGTTTTTTGTGCCACTGTTCTCAGAACTACTTCTGGGGGCCTATAAGTTTTTAGTTCTTCCAAGCTGGCATAATGTAAGGAGACATGTGGTCACAGATCTCCTGGCCTGTGCTCTGGTCTATGAATGGCCATAAGCACTCTTTTTCACCTGGCCTGCACTGAGCTGTTGTCTATTCTCACCCCAGTGAGACAGACATTTCCTGACAACCTTTTAAGTTGTCTTGGCCTGGAAAATTATTTCACCTCATCTTTTTGTGGGTTCTGTCACTCTAGAATTCACTTGGAAGTGTTATTTTATAGTTGTTTGGAGGGGAATTTGGGGGTAGTTAGAGAAGGCCCTGCCATTTCTCCACTATCTTGGCTCACCCTTAGCCTTCCCATTTTGTTAGTCTTTATAATGTTGTTGTTATCATATGTTGTTCTCCTGGTTCTGCTCACTTTACTCTGCATTAGTTGGTACAAGCCTTCCCAGGTTTCTCTGAAATCATCTCTTTTATCATTTCTTGTAGTACAATAATATTCAGATACCATAATTGGTTTATCCATTCCTCAGTTAATAGGCACCTGCTTAGCTTCCAGTTCTTTGCCATTACAAAAGAAAATAAAAGCTGCTATAAATATTTTCTTACATGTAGGTCCTTTTATATTTTTTTTCAGATTTAAATTGATGATTCCATGTTTTTCTTAATATTTAATTTATTTATTTTCAGTTTTCAACATTCACTTCCATAAGTTTTAAATTTTCTCTCCCTCTCTCCCCAAGACAGCATTCAATCCAGTATGGGCTCTACACATACATTCCTATTAAACACATTTTCATGTTAGTCATGTTGCATAGAAGAATTATAACAAATAGGAAAAACCATGAGAAAGAAAACAAAAGAGAAAAGAGTCTGCTTCACTCTGCATTCTGACTCGATAGTTCTTTATCTGGATGTGGATGGATGTCATTTTCTATCATGAGTCCTTTGGAAAAGTTTTAGGTCTTTGCATTGCTGAGAAGGGTCTATCAAAATCAGACCTTGGACATTATGGCTGTTGCTGTGTAAAATGTTCTCCTGGTTCTGCTCACTTCACTCAGCATCAGTTGATATAAGTCTTTCCAGGTTTTCCCAAAGTCTGCCTGCTCATCATTTCTTACAGCACAATAGTATTCCATTACATTCATGTACCACAACTTGTTCAGCCATTCCCCAATTGCTGGGTGTCCTCTCAATTTCCAGTTCTTGACCACCACAAAAAGAGCTGCTGTAAATATTTTTGTATATGTGGGTCCTTTTCCCATTTTTCCATCTCTTTGGGATACAGCCCTAGAAGTGATATTGTTGGGTCAATGGGTATGCACATTTTTGTAGTCCTTTGGGCATAGTTCCAAATTGCTCTCCAGAATGGGTGGATAAGCTCACAGCTCTATCAACAATGAATTACTGTTCCAACTTTCTCACATCTTCTTCAACATTTGTCATTTTCCTGTTTTGTCATGTTAGCCAATCTGATAGTTGTGATGTGGTACCTCAGAGTTGTTTTGATTTGAATCCCTCTAATCAATAGTGATTTAGAGCATTTTTTTTCATATGACTAGAGGTAGCTTTAATTTCTTCCTCTGAAAATTGCCTGTTCATATCCTTTGACCATTTATCAATGTATTCTTGTAAATTTGATTAAGTTCTCTATATGTTTTAGAAATGAGGCCTTTATCAGAGACAATAGTAAAAATTCTTTCCAAGTTTTCTGCTTCCCTCCTAATCTTGGTTGCATTGACTTTGTTTGCACAAAAACTTTTCAATATAATGTAATCAAAATTAGCCATTTTACATTTCATAATGTTCTCTATCTCTTGTTTGGTCATAGATCCTTCCATTCTCCATAAATCTGACAGATAAACTATTCTTTGCTCCTCTAATTTGTTTATAGTATCAGCCTTTATACCTAGATTGTGTACCCATTTGGACTTTATTCTGGTATACACTGTCAGATGTTGGTCTATGCCCAGTTTCTGCCATACTATTTTCCAGTTTTCCCAGCAGTTTTTGTCAAATAGTGAGTTTTTATCCCAGAAGCTGGAGTCTTTGGGTTTATCAAAGAATAGATTACTATAGTCATTGACTACTGTATCTTGTGTACTTAACCTATTCCACTGATCTACCCCTCTATTTCTTAGCCAGTACCAAGTGGTTTTGATGATAGCTCCTTTATAATACAATTTAAGATCTGATATGACTCGGCCACCTTCCCCAACACTTCTTTTCACTAATTCCCTTGATATTCTGGACCTTTTGTTCTTCCAGATGAATTTTGATATTATTTTTTCTAGCTCTATAAAATAATTTTTGGTAGTTTGATTGGTATGGCATTGAATAAGTAAATTGATTTAGGTAGAATTGTCATTTTTATTATATTAGCTCAGCCTACCCATGAGAAAATGAAGTTTTTTCAATTATTTATATCTGACTTTATTTGTGTGAAAGGTATTTTGTAATTGCATTCATATAGTCCCTGGGTTTGTTTTGGCATGTAGACTCCCAAGTGTTTTACAATGTCTACAGTAATTTTAGATGGAATTTCTCTTTCTATCTCTTGCTGATGGGCTATAGGTCCTTTTCTAGAAGGGAATCTTTTTAATCCCTTTTAGGGAAGAGGCTTGGTACGAATCACCTCTAAGCTTTCAAAAGAGATTTTTCCCTAGAATTCTGAAGTAGAAGCACAGATTGATCCCTCTCTTTATGGTTAGGTCACCTCCAATATGAATCTAAGCCTGTTTGAGTCCAGAACAAAAATCCCTTTTATGGGATGAATCCTCTTCATTCCCCTCTTCTCCCCCTCTCCCCTCACCAACATAACTGACATTTAGTTTTACCTCTGTTTGACTGGCTGACCCCTCCCTCTCCTAGATATCATTACCATCAGCTGCTAATATATCATTTCAGTCCTGGGTCTCTACCCAGTAGATTCAGCTTGGTTAAATGATACGCATCTCTATTTTTCTATATTCCATTCTTCCTCTTCCACTCCCAATCTGGTCCTTTCACTCCATTACCTCTGGGTACAGAAGTCACTGGCCTTCACAGAATTTCAACATTCCTAGATGCCTGAAATAATTCTTCTCTACTCCCCAGCCATCCCCTATTCTAGAAGGACCAATACATGAACAACAGTATGGCAGAGAAGAGACTGAATTTAAAATTAGATCTGTGTTTTAAACCCAGCTCTGATGCTTGCTAGCTCAATGACTTTAGTAAATCTGTTAATCTCTCTGGGCTTCTCTTTCCTCTAAAATGCCTCCCAATTATAGATTCTATAAGTCATCTACTGTGGCCCACGCTTATAGCTAACTAGCAGGGGGTCCTCTCCCAGACTCGTTTTTTTTTCTTACCATTTGAAGTCTATGTCCTTGAGTGGCCCTTCCTCCCACTAGCTTCTTGTTTCCAGTCTTTCCTGATTCTACCTTAAAGGTGGTTTGATAACAATACACACACCTTCCTTCCATTCAATAATGGCCACACTGTTTTGGGCCTTGCTGTTGTTGACCTCCCTCCTTTGAGCCTCAGGTTGCTGAATGTTGGCTTTGTCCCTTCCTTTGAAGTATGAT
>NC_050580.1:64482363-64560961 GCF_011100635.1 Trichosurus vulpecula | reverse complement strand
TTAACCTGTCTGCCTCAGTTTCCTCAACTGTAAAATAGGGATGATAATAATAACACCTACCTTCTAGGTGAAGATGAAATGGGGTAATATTTACAAAGCATTTAGCACAGTGCCAGTCACATTGCAAGCACTTAATGAATACTTGTTTCCCTCCTTTCTTTTCCCTTACCCAGTTCTATCCCTAGTCTTACTTCTCTCCAGTCTCTATCTTTCTCCTCATCCCTTCTCATAATGTCCTCTGAGACTCCCTCTTCTATTGTTAACAAACTCCTCTTAATCATAGAGAACCTCTTTTCTCTCACCTCCCTTCTCCAGAACTCACCAAAACCAGGATTTCTTTTGAAAATACATCATCCTTTGCCTTATCTATAGCACTGGCCTCTCCAAAAAAGACAAAGCCAAGAAGAAGAGTCTGAATATTCCTTGCTTCCTCTATGACCACTTCCAGACTCTCCCTCTACCACCCTTGCTGAGCTCCCTCACCTCCTTTGAAGGTCCCTTTATTCCTCTCTATCACTCAAGCTAGAGCCTTGTTACTGTAATTTACCAGGCTCTAGGCCACTTTCCTCTCCTTGATGAGTTACCTTCAGTGCTTGGCTCACAGCTTTCCTTTCCAACCAAGTCTCAGTTCTTATTGTTGGTGATTTCAATAATCACATTAAAACCCTCCAACCTCCCAGTTCACCATCATCCTCGGCTATATTGGGATCTCTCTCCACTCTAATGTAGCCACCCACAAGCAAACATCCAAAATTATTCATCCTCTATGTTCTTATATAGAGAAATTCTCTTTTTAATCAGTAATCTTCTGTCTTCTTTCTCTCCTCTTGTTTTACTCCTATACATGCTCTTTATACTGATTAAAATTTCTAGTTCCTCTGTCTTTCCCTTCCTGTTTATGTATCACTGTTATTAAGACCTTGATTTCCTTCCTTCACAAACTAGATCCTACAATTAACTATTTAATAAGGTACAAATAACTAGTTTAATATTTATCCCTTTGTAGCATGTTAGATAAAATACTGGGATTGGCATCAAGAAGACCTGAGTTCAAATCCTGCCTCAGGATCCCTAGCTGTGTGAATTAGGACAAGTCAGGCAGCCTCTGTTTGTGACCATGGTATATTAGGAAGGCAGAATTTATGATTTCAAAGAGAATCTCATATGTGCCTAAAAGGTCCGGAACCGCAAGATATAAGGAATTCTCTAGGCAGAAGGCAGGAGAACTAAAGCATGTATTTACACTCCACAATAACAAGCCCACAAACCAGCGTCCCCATTTTGATATTTTCATCAAAAGCTTCCAGGCCCAATAAGTCCGCCTTATAAGGGTAACCAAAAGGCCACAGAGAAGCGAGATGGTATAAGGCAAAATCGTATACATGCTTCCCCTCTACGGTAAGAAGATTACCCACTAGCCTCTAGTCAGCTCTGCTACCGGCAGCTCAGCTTCGGCTGTAGGCGTCTCTGGCTCCAACCAGAAAAGGAAAGGAGGATCTTCAAGCTGTCCTCTCCCCTCTTATAGAGTTTTTGACATCATCAAGCGCCGCCTGAATGACCAGGGCTGATTGGTTCTTGACTTGGCCCCTCCCCCAGCGTAGACCACGTTAACACACCTCCCCTCAGCCAGCTCCACGACTCATCACACAGGAAGCTCTGGTCCTGCCCTGGAAGAGCAAGCCCCAGCGTCCAGGGAAGCTCAACGAGGCAAGCTGAGTCATTCAAAGAAAACAAAGTCCATTCTGGCTACACATGGGCAGGCTACTTAGCTTCTTTCAATTTCAGGCTCCTCATCAGTAAAATGAGAGGGATGGACTCAATGGCCTCTGAGGTCCCTTCCAGCTTATGGTATTAATGTGATTAAAGATCTTCCCCTCCCACCCCCACCCCCATTAATCCCATTAACAGGTCTCAGATGGAGCTAGGTAAGGGAAGCTTGATTAGGAGAGGCTTGTTTTTAGGAAGGCCCACACCCTTTTGCTAATTAGGTCACAAGGATTGTGAAGCCCTGGGGCTCTAAAAAGGATATATATACATACATACATATATATATATTCTGAGGGTAGCCATTAAGATCTCTTTCAGAACTTCAAGAGGAGAGGACACAGACAAGCAGACAGCTAGGATTTGTGAGTGAGTGTTTACAGGAAGACCCCAGCAGAAGGGAAGGTTATGGGATGGCTTGGCTCCCTGCTGTGATATTGTGTTTTAAGTTCCTTGCTGTTATGATAAAGTGAGCTTACTGGTTTTGGCATATAATCGCTGCTGTGTTGAATTGGAGTTACTGGTTTGGGGATTTGATGTGCTAGTGTCTGAATAAATGTTTTACTTCTTCCTTCTATATGGAGAGTCTCTTATATTCTGCAATACAGAACTATACAGGCATATTCATGGTCACCATCGATATTGTGACACTTGCCTTACTGATACACAGCTCTAAACATGTGATCCTCTGACATTTGCTCATCCTTACCTCTAGGCTACTCCACTATATATGCCCTTTCTGTTTCCACCTATCTGAATTTTGCTAGAAGAAGCCAGCAAATTATTCAGATCAGGTCTCACATAAATTAATGCTACAGAGCTTCAGATGGGCTCCTCCTGCCACATGTCTATTTCTTTTATCAATCTCTGATCAGCTTTTTAACATACAGCCCACCACAAACTTTCCAAATCATTGACTTTGATTTCATTTCCCCATCCTTACCCCTTTTGCCTCACTAAATGATCTCCCCTCCTTAATCTGATCAAGCCCATTATGAGGGAAGAGCAAAGGGGAAAGTCTCAAGAATTCCAGTTTGGATGGAGTTCTCAGAAAGAGTAATTGGAGACTAAACTTGAAAGGAAATAGATTGTAGGCAATGATAGTTTGGTCTAGAATGATGCCTAGAAGTTTTTTATGTCTAGAAATAGGATGGAGAGCAACCTTTTCTCCAGTGCTACTTTATATCCTCTCCCCTTCTCTTCTCCTTTTCCCTTTCTTTTTTTTTGTTCATTTGCCTTAATTATCTACTCTTCAATTCAATTCAATAAACATTTAGTAAGCATCTACTATATGCCAGGCACTGTGTTAAGTGCTGGGGATATAAAAAGAGGCAAAAGACAGTCCCTGCCCCAACAGGCAAACAAATATATACGAAGCAAGCTATATACAGGATAAATAGGAAATGATTAGCAAAAGGAAGGCACCAGAATTAAGAGGGGTTGGAGAAAGCTTCCTGTAGGAGGTGGGATTTTAGTTGGGACTTAAAGGAAGCTATATTCTGTTTTTGTATCCTGCACAGCTTTGTGCTATTTTATGAAATTGCATCAAATTATACCTCCCTAGTATATTACTCCTGCACTGTCCTGACTGGACCTTCTTCCATTGATTTCTGCTTTGCTCCTGGATTTTCTCCATCATGCTGAATGGAAGCTTGTTTTCCTCTATAGCTGCTTACCTCCTGATTGTTTGATCAGTAAACTCTGCTCTCTTCAGGTTATTCCTGAATTGACTGGTGGCCAGCAAAGAACTATAAGATGTTTACAAAGCCCTCATGCCTTAAGCTTTCTTTTACTACATACACAGTCTAATTTATCGTGTAACATTCCAATTATTAGGAAAATTCCTATGACTGCAAGTTAGTTACATAATCGCATTTTAGAACTATAGCCAGTGCTTCTGGGAAGCTGGGCCTGGCATCACAATTCTATCATTATCTGAATGTCATTGGCTTTTAAAAACTCTACCGTATGTAATATTTCAATCCCACTTGCCAAGTCATCAGGCAAATAGTATGTATTTATTTTTTAAAGCAAATAAGAGTGGAAGAAGATCTAGTGACTCCTAGTAAGCTGGCTGGTATTGATGAGAGTCTGACTTGAGAGGTCAGGCTCTTATAACTATAACGTATTCATTAATCAACCAATCAATAAACATTTATTAAACACCTATTATGTGCCAGGCACTATGCTAAGTGCTGGGGATACAAAAAGAAGCAAAAGATAGTTCCTGCCCTCAAAGAGTTTGCAATCTAATCATCAAGTCCAACTCCCTAATTTTATACAAGAAAGAAACTTAACTCATTCTTTTGCTTTCTAGGAATGACCAAATCACAGAATTTTATGGTAAGAAAGGATAATCTATATTCTCAACTATATGAGGCCTGATTGCAAGAACTAAGGTTCCTAGATTAATCTATCTTTCTATATAACATGTATTACAGGCTATGGAAGTCATCCTGAATAAACAGAAATAACTTTCTTTAGATATCAAATGCTTAGTTCTCAATACCCTATAAGGCATGTAATACAAATATTAACATGCTTATTTCACAGTTGAGGAAGCTACAATTCAGAGAGCATTAGTGATTTCCCCATAGTCACACAAATAGGAAAATATTAAAGCAGGTCTATCTTGACTCCAATTTTGGCACTTTTTCTTGTATAACACACAACCTCTCAAAATGTGTTTGATGTTATATTTGTGATCATGGAATGTTCTGATAAGTGTTTAATAACCAGCTTTCCATGAAAAGTGCTCGTGACACACTTTTAAATTTAACCTAACATTTTCTCCATTGCTTCCATAAATCCAGATAACTAACAAAGCTGTTAATCAAGCCCTATTTCATAGTATTTGCTGATTTTTGAGGTATAAATGTTAACACTAAAAATTTAACTATCAGCTCATGAACCAGTTTGAGCTGGCTCTAACACATGGCTGACCAATCCCCTCATTTTAAAGATAAGATAACTAAGGCCCAGAGAGCTAAAGAGCTAGTAAGTAAGAAGAACAAGATTAAGATCTAGAATTCAGAGTCATGGACATGAAAGGGACCTTAAGAATCATTATGTCATTGAATCACATAGCTGGGAAGGGCCTAAGGGATAATTTAATCCAATCCCCACTTGAAGCAATAATCATCTCTACATTTCCAACAAATGATCATTTACCTTCTACTTGATTACCTCCAGAGAAAAGGAAACGAATTTTGCTTTTGAAAAACTCCAATTGCTAAGCATTTCCTTTTTCAGTGGAGCTAAAAGAGCCATCACAATTATTTTTCTCATTAGTGACAGTTCTCTCCTTGAGACCAAGCAGAAGACATTTAAACCCTTCTCTTAATAATAGCATTTCAAATATTTGAAGACAGGGATCATGTATTCAATAAGGTAGAGACCAGACTTATCCATGGTACTCCAGTTATTGTCTGACCAGTTCATAGGACAAGAGGGAATAGGACTTCATTCATTCTAACCACTCCAAATAATCTAATCTCTATTCCTCCCATCCCATTTTAGAGGGAGCTTCACCATAAGAGTTGACCCACTCAATAAATCCCAATATTGATTTGCTGAGATTACAGAGAGATCACACGAACCTTTGTTTAGATGCACCTCCCATCGTTTGTGAGAGTGTGATGCTTTGGTTCTTTGCTGAAAGGACACAGAATCCCCCCTTGGTTTCCAGTGACTAGGTGGAATCTCTGGATTGGTGGACTGGTTGAGACTTAGAAGGACAGACTCTTTCTTGTCTAAGTAGCTTCATGGTCTGACTATTTTGGATTTCCTTTTTGTCTTCCTAACTTCCCTATTATTGTCCTGGATACAACTGTCCTCCTAGTCCCCAGGCTCAAAACCTAGGTCATTCTTGACTTCTCGCTCTTTCTCACTCTCCATATCCAATCAGTTGAAAAGTTCTGTTGTTTCTACCTTCATAACATCTCTTTGTATGCCCCCTTTATTTTGTCTAACATTGCCACCACCCACTCCAGTGAAGATCTCATTACTTCACACCTGGACTATTGCAATAGCCTGTTGTTCATTCTCCTCACCTCAAGTCTCTCTCCACTCTAATCCATTCCCTACTCAGTTGTCAAATTGATGTTCTTAAAGTCCAGGTCTGACCACATCCCTCTCTTTCATCCCCATTAAATAAACTCCAGTGGCTTTCTCTCTTAACCTCCAAGAATAAATACAAAATCCTCTTTTGTTTTTAATAACTTTCCTAACCTGACTCCTTCCTATGTTTCTCTGTCACATACTTTAAGATATAGTGACACTGTCCTCCTGTTCTTCCTATAAAACATTCTATCTTCTGACTCTGGGCACTTTAACTAATGGCCCCCTATGCCTGGAATGCTCTCCCTCGGCATCCCTGGCTTCTTTTAAGTCTCAGTTAAGTTCCTACCTTCTTCAAAAAGCCTTTCCCAGTCCTTTTAAATCTTCATCCTTTCCTTCTGAGACTTGTTTGTACACAGTTGTTTGCATGTTGTCTCCCCCCTTAGACTGGGAGCTCATTAAGTAAGCTCCTTGTCTTTCTTTGTATTTCCATGGCCTAGGAAAATTCCTTGTATATAGTAGGTCCACAATAAATGACAGTTAATTTTTTGACTTCTTCTTTCCCCTACTCAGAAGGTATGTAGAATAGAGGTTCTGGTCCTGAGCAGAGAGGGGCTCATGCTTGAGCCCATTTTATATTCTCAAGAACTAGAAACGGAGAGACAGAGGGACTTGGAGACAAAGGGACTTGAAAATTGCATGTGTTTGCATTTGGCCTGAAAGAAGAGAGCCTACAATTAGAAGTTCCCAGACCAAGAGCTGACAACAACTGGGACATTAATAGATTTCCTAAAGAATCAAATGGCAGAAGCAGACATATTAATGCACACTCATATCAAGATTAGTTCTTAGACAGTATTCATGAGCTCCAAACTCTTGGGTGGAGTACAGAGATATTAAATTCCCTAGACATTGTGATCTCAAAATCTAGCCTTCTAGCCAGACAAGGAGGACATCCTGGCTAATGACAATGTTCATGGATAAACTCAAATTCAAATATGGGAGTGGAATAATAGGCATTTTGGATTTGTGTGTGGGAGGGGTATAGTAGACTTCCTGATACATCATTCCACTTAAAGAAAGAAAAGGATCAGCCAGTGTACCCAATATGGAAAGCAAATATGATGAGTTATTTACAGAGTCTGATGGGAAGGGTGTTGCTTGTTCAGTAGCTCCAAAGTGTGTTTGACTCCTTCGGAATCTAAACCATGGTGGTAACTCTATGACTATGGGAGAAACTGTGTAGGATGTTTCAAGAGTGATATAGAACCACCGAAATGTTAAAGGACCCCCAAAGGCAATTAAGTTCAGTTTTCTTTTAAGGGGAGCTAATGAACTAGTTGAGGGCATTATGGCTTTTTTCTATCTTTTTATGGGCTTTTCTGTGTACTTTGCATCTGAAATATTTTTTGGAGTGAAAGAAAGACTTTCCTACCCATCTGCATTGCTACTTTCTGTACTTATATGGAAAAGAGGACCTTGTTACCCATGTTTGAAGAACTCTATATACAAACTAAATATAAATTTTATTTTGGATATTTCCCAGATTCACTCTAGATGGGGGCAATGAGCCAAATAGAGAAAATGAATCTTGTGGGTCAACCCCAGAAGTAGAACTGATTCATGTGAGTCCAGAGGCTTAGGGAGCTTTGGGTCATTATTTGTATTGTTTGAGAAAACTGAGACTCAGAAAAGTAAAATGACTTGTCCAAGGTCTCTTAGCTCCCACATCTTATCTTCTATCCATTTCTAATGCCCTATCTCTTTTCATAGTTAGCCTGTCACTCAAACTCTACTGTAGAATTATTCAGACTGTGCAGTATATTTACTAGAAGAAAATAGAAACCAAATTGGCTCATTATATAATTTTGTTCCATTAGATGAAAGGTCTCTATAATTTATTCACCCTTATTACTTTCTCCCAGGTTGTTGGCTTCTAAATTCTATGTCTATTTCTAACTAAACTTCCTACTCTAAAAAACCTGGACTGAAAAAAGGAAGAAATAATTCATTTTTGACCAGATCTGAGTCTCAGATAATGGAAAAGATCCTCAAATACAAAGTTATATTTAAGGATTTTCCTAACATAAAGTAAGACTAAACAAATGGAAATAGGCAACACAAGGAAATTCTCTGTTCATGCTTACTTAGGTTGCCTAGTTGTGGTGCTAATTTCACATGTCCCAAGGTCCAGTCACCTCTTTCATCCTAATGGTCACCATTTGGGGTAAGCAATGCCCATTCTGGGGGGCAACTGGGTACCACTGACATGGGCAGGGGGAAGGTATTCAGCAGAGAAAACCCTGAGTAGGCAACTCACTTCTCTGGATCAAAACCTGCCAATGAAAAAATAATAATACATGTTCTTCCACTTTCATGGGGTTATTGCAAAGAATGGTTGTGATAATAAAATGAAGTAAAAGAGTTTAGAAAGTAAGAGAACTCACGTTCAAATCTCAGTTTTGCCAATTCCTACCTGTAGGAGCTTGGGACTCGGTTTTCTCTGGAAAGTCTGATAGGAAGCGTGTTGCTTGTTCAGTGTGTTTGACTCTTGGGGAATATATACCATGGGGGTAATTCTATGACTATGGGAGAGACTATGTAGGATGCCCTAAAAGTGATGTGTAACCACCAAAACGTTAAAGGATTGCCCCAAAGGCAGCCTCAAGTTCAGTCTCCCATAAAACTCTGCTGCTATAATCCTATTTGAAAGGACTCTAAAAATATATAGTATCATTCAGTTCCCCATAAAGGGAAAAACAAAGAGATGGCACCAGCTTTAGGGGCCCTTCAGTGAGCAAAGTGTATTTGTCATTTCTACAACTTGACTGTAAATTTCTCGAGGGCAAGGTGAAGGTCTTGTACACTTGTTATGTGCCTTTCAGATGGGAGGTGCTTGATTAATATTTGTCACTATATTAATTGATGAGTTGACAGCCACTGCTAACACCAATTAGGGAAAGATGAGAATAACTTCAAGTTGCTCCTACCTTTCTTCCCCATTATCTCCCCAGTATCCAAGAGGGCACAAGCTTTCTCATCAAGCCTTAATGGTGTAGAAATTTCCCTGACTCTAGAAATCTAAGAGGCGTGTTCTAATTTATTGCATGTAGAGCTATAAAACCATGTTTTACTACTGAAACTAATTGTATCTGACACTTTCATCACATTAACACACATTAGGCATCATGACCTTTGGATGATCAAGGAAGTTTTAATTTAATAACTTAGAGACCATGGGAGGTCTCAGCAGGCTCAAAGGGGAGGGAAAGGATGTATAAAAATGATCCATTTTTACCCTAGGGTATGTTTATTTCCTAAATGTGCCAGGTTGACACATCTCTCCATAATACCCACTAGCCATAGACTGCAAGTTTTATCATTCATGGGTTGCAAGATGAAAACGAAGTATTTATTTTCACTTTAAAAGGTACCATTATACCCCAAGCAACTAGAATACAAAGCAAAGCCAAGGCACAGTACTTTCTTATTCCAGTTTTGAAAATGCTAAATTTTCATTTCTGCAAATTGGATTATAAGAAGTCCTGTGCATTTACAAATGAGGAGTGTGGCTTAGTGAAAAGAGCAACAAATATAGCATCAGAGGACCTTGGTTTGAAACCCAGCTCTTCTATTTACAAGGTCACTCATGTGACCTTGAGAAACTGACTTCTCTTGGTTTTGGTTTCTCCAGTCATCCTAATCTATATCTGGCCACTGGACCCAGATGGCTCTGGAGGAGAAAGTGAGGCTAGTGACTTTCCATACTCTTCCCTCACTTAACTCCAATTCGTTTGCAAGTCATGATACCGTCTTCCTGATGTCATAGTCCTTTTTGTGACTGAAGGACAAACCACACACACACACACACACACACACACACACACACATGCACGCACGCACGCACATGCACACGCACACGCACATGCACATGCACACACATACACACACACAAAATGAGGTGTGGAAGTAGAATCAATAAGAAGTGACAAGTGATTAGATATTGTAAAGGAAGTAAGGGTAAAGAGTCAAAAATGGTCCTAAGTTGTGAGCTAGAAGGACTGGAGATAAGACAACATCCTAAAAGTGATACAAAAGTTGGTGAGAGAGTTGTGTGTAAAGGGGGGAATGATGAGGCCGATTTTGGACATGTTAAATTTGAAATGGCAACTAGAAATCTAGGAGAGGATGTCTAGCATACAGTCAGAGATGTAGGTGTAGAGCTCAAGAGAGACATGTGAACTGAATATGTAGAGTTAACACACATCTACAATGATTGCATCCTTGGTAGCTGATGAGGGCATTGTGGGAGTGTCAAGAGAAGATCTGACAATGGGGTATTATAGACAGGATGCTGAAAAATGAAACTAGTCATCTTTCAGTAGCAGAACTGTTCATTGCCAGCATCCTTACATAGCTGCTTACACTTTGTGGGTAGTTTGGTGGTACATGAGTAACAGAGAGGTCTTCAGAAAAATTGTTTTCTAACTACTCCTGTACGCATCTTCCCCTTTTGACATTCTGGTACCATATGATACCTATTGCAAAGAAGACCAGGGAAGACTTTTCTAACCATATTTTTCAAATATTCATCTCCAGTGGCAACTCTGGACTTCTCCCAAGCAGCCTTGGCAGGATAAGAGTACAGAGCCCCAACTGATTCCATTCATCCCTCCTCTAGCTACCCTTTCAGTAATGAGCTGCTGGCTCTGAGTTTTTTTGCAAGTATTTGAGAGTTCTCAACTTCCTTGACTCTGAAATCGGTGACAATCTCTACAAGAACAATCAAGAACTTTATCAACAGCCCAGAGAAATAAAGAAAGCAAAAGAGAAATTGACCTGTCTACCTTTGCTTCCCCAGTTATACCAACAAAATCTACATTGGCATATCGATAAAATAAATTAGGTTGACTATTAAAATCATTTCAGTTTGCATGGTCTAAGGGTAGGATTAGATTGTTTTAAACCTGTTGCATGGTAATTAAGCCTGAGTCAATATGCTGTTCAAGTTAGCTGGTATTTTGCAAGGCAGTTACTAAATACCCATTCCACTTTTGAGAAAGCATAAGCTAATAGCTGTGTCATAATAATTACTTACATTTATATAGAACTTTAAGGTTCACAAAGCACTTTTTTGTAACAACACACGTAAGTGGGGAGAACAATAGAATATCCAATAATATCCATTTTACATTAGAAGGAACTAAGGCTCAGAGGGGTACAAGGATTTGCCTAGGGTCAAATTAGCTAATATAAAGCAAAACTAGCCCTAGATCTTATGTCTTCTGGTTTCAAATCTAGTTCTTTTCTCGTTATGCTACATTGCTATTCAAAAAACTTATCAGGGCCTCAACTAGGCCACAGACCAATTTTTGAGTCCAACCCATCTGCATATAGTCATCTCGGAAGATCAACAGGGAAACTGAGTTTTTCCTATTTTCTCTCAAGAATTTATAAGCACTCTACCTTTAAAAAATGATAATATCCTTGCCCAAAGGGACCATAGTATCCCAGAGGAATCTTGTGTGCATTAGCACTTTTTTTACAACTATCAAAGTACATTATTTTATTTGATTTTCACAAATGCCTTCTGGGCCTAGGTAAGCTTGGCACATTTTACCACTCCTATTTTGCAGATAAGGAAACTGAGGTTGTTTATTGATTCCCAGGTTCTTTTTCTTCCTTCCTCACTGAATCTCTCTCTCCACCTCAACTCCTGCCCTCATACTAAGAGACAATAAAATATGTATTAATGTTCTTTCAAATACTCTTAATGTCTCCATTTTTCAATCTACTTATTTCCTTTGTCTTCTACCTCAGCTATATACTAAGATGGGCACACCTTTTATTTCACCCCCAAAATGTTCTGTTTCCAGGTTTATAAACTCTGAAATTCCTTTGTCTAATCACAATTTTTAATCATTTTGTATTTTCCAATACCTTTTGATTGCTAACTTTATTCTTCATCTTCACTAGGACCTTCTGTCCCCCACCCCTTAGTATTTTCCTAGACATTCACTCCCTTATTGACATTGACTTCTTAGTGAACCTATTCAATTCTGTACTATCCTCCTTACGAACACCTTGATCCCTTCTCATACCGGTGATCAAACCCCAACCTTGGAATACTCATTACTCGCCTCCTTCACTCCTCTTCACATGTGCTAACCATGCTGATTAGGTCCACTATATATTTATTTTATCTAATCTCAGCAGGAAGGCAATCCTTCTATCCTTTCCATTGATTTTCTCTCCTACTCATCACGGCAACTGGTCCAAATCATATCTGTGTTCAAACCTCTCATAGCACCCCTCTCCTTTCACCCTCTCAAATTGCCTCATATTTCACTGAAAAAAAACTGAGGCCATTGACTGAGAAATCCTTCTCTCCTTTTCTAAAGCTGCATCCCTCTGACATTATCACCCACCATCTCTTCCTTCTCAAGTCTTAGATGAAGAGGAGACTCTTCCAATTGCCAAGTTCAACCCATCTATATGCACCCTTGAGCCTATCCTCTTCCATCTTTTCCAGTAGTTTGCTTCTACTGTCATCTTCTCTCTCTAATCTTCAATCTCTCTCTATCTTTTGGCTCCTTACCTGATACCTACAAACACTACTTACAACTGTTCAGGTCTCCTCCATCCTTAAACAAACACTCTTATTTGATCCCACTATCTCTACTAGCTATCATTCTATATTTCCCCTTCTCTTTTCTGCAAATTCCTTGGAAAAGCAGCCAAGGCTCCACTTTCTCTTTTCTAAAACCACTAAGTCTGGCTTCTAACCATATTGTTCAACTGAAACAATTCTTCCAAAACTATCAATGATCTCATAACTGCTAAATCTAATTACCTTTTTTTCCTATTCTCTTCACACAACTCACTTCCACACACTCAGTGATCCAGTGATATTACCTTAGTTACCTCTAGCTTACAAATGACCTAATTCTCCTTCTCTCATCTCTATACTTTTGCACTGTATTCTCACTGAGCCCGGCAAGGCTCTGCCTCCTTGCCTCTGTCTCTGGACATTCCTGGCTCCTTTCAAGATTCTACTCAATTGCTGTCTTCTGAAGAAGTCCTTTCTGATCCACTCAGTCACTTGAATCTTCCCTGTTACCTTCCACCTACTCCGTATCTATCATGCATGTACCTCTTATTCATACACTGTCTCCTTCATTAGTATGCAAACTCCTTGAGGGCAGAGATTGTTATGTGTGCTTTTCTTTCTTTATATCTTCAATGCTTAAAACAGTGCCTAGGACATAGTAAGAGCTTAATAAATGTTTTTTGATTGATTGATTAAATTGCCCAAGGTCACCTTGCTAATAAGTGTTTAAAGCATGATTTTTTTCATTTCTTGTCCAGTGCTCCTTTTATTAAATTTTATTAAATACCACTCTGCCTCTCAAAAAAAATGGAATAAAATGGTTACTTCCTTATGGAATGGACATCAGTGAGACCAAATGATCTGGACCAAAAAGAAAAGGCAAAAAAAGAGGCTGCGGAAAGCAGCTCTGCCAATTTTTACCTCTCAGGTTTACATTAATGCTGGCCATGTCCACTTTCTTTTTTCCTGTTAGCATGAAACTTCAGACTCATTTGGACTATCAGTCTAGGATTTGCTTTGCTTCAAGCCTGGATCCACAGTAATTACTGAAGAAAAAACCCCAAAACTTATCACAACCATGAAGAAGGGTTTTGGCTTAAGTACGGTAAACTTGAGGATTTTGAAGAAACTGACCTGTATACCTGATTGGGTTCCATCTCCACTTTATTAAAGTTATGTCATGCTTGCCCATGGTAAACAATTTTGTCTGCAGGCTAGGTTGACATTACTCAGTGTTACAGGAACATTCATGAACAATTTATGCTGTGTTGACATTGGGATTTAGTGTAACCCTCTTAGATGGGCTACATAATTCACACAGGGAAAAGAAGACATATGTGCCTAAGCCTAGGGGGTAATCACTCTGAACTGACAGCTTCCTTTACACCCCCAGTAACCTTAAGCCATCTTGGGACATCTAGGTAGCCAAAGTGACATGCATGGAAGGGGAATCTCTGCTGGTTAAATTCCCCTGGTGCCAACTCACATAGCAAAACTCACAAGATTCCATGGTCCTTGGTGCTCTTTTCTACACCCCCCCCCCCCAACCTTTAATAATTCAAAAGAAATTTGTGATTTTATTGACCATAAGTGAGTTTTGCCTCTTTCCTCCAATGGGCCAGACTTTAACTCCTCCACATTTTAGTAGTGAGTTTAGTGGATTGCTGTTGCACAAAAATTCAATACCTGTTGACCAGTCTTTTAATTTGCTTCTCTAAACTTAATCTTATCCTTAGGTGGCAGGTACCTTAAGCCATCACTGGACTTGTTGACAAAAGAGGTCATTTCATCCCAGATTTTCAGAGTTTGAGAATCATATGTGCTTCCTTTCTCTAGAATTCAAATGATATTTCCTATGAGTAAATAATAACATTAACAATAATAATAATAATGGCCATAATAACAATATTATCACCATCATCATCATCATCATCACCAACCTAAGGGAAGAGGAAAAAGTATGAATAAAAAGCCTTGAATTTTCCTAGTGATTTTGGTCTTGGCTGTGAAGGGAAGACATTCTCCATAATGTGAATGGCCGACTATAGGACAACTTAGTGGTCGTCTTCTTACTGAGGGTAGTAGATCTCTATGACCATGTACAGCATAGCATGACTCTTCGAAACTTCCCTTAAGGGCCTAAACTTCAGAGATTGTGCAGCCCCAAAGTCTCACTCCACTCAATCTTCTCTCATCACTCTCTATTCTATTCCTTATTGGGTGGCTAGGTAGTGCAGTGGATAGAGTGTTGAGCCTAGAGTTAGGAAGACTTGAGTTCAAAGCTGGCCTCAGACACTTTGAAGTTATGTAATTGTGGGCAAGTCACTTTAGCTTCTATTTGCCACAGTTTCCCCATCTGTGAATGGGTGTAATAAAAGTACCTACCTCCTGGAGTGGTGAGGATCAAATTCACTGGTAATTCTAAAGCCCTTAACACGTTACCTAGCACCTAGTGAGTGCTATATAAATGGTAGCTATTTTTATTATCACTATAGTCATTATTAGCACAAGACAGTGTAACCTTGCGTCAGACTCTGGTTACGTACTAACAGAACAGCAAGCTTCTAAAATAAAAATGCTTCCTATAAGCTGAACAAAGAAGGGGAGAACAGCCCTTCTATCTCAAATGTGATAAAGTTTATTTTTGTACCATAACCTAGAGCCCTAACCTTCAATCACTTAGCACTTGTTCGCTATACACTGTACACTAGTATCATGCCGTGATGGCAGGAAAGCAGTTAGGTGGCACAGTGATGGAAAGCAGGGCTGGAGAGTTCAGCCTCAGACACTTACCAGCTGTGTGACCCTGGGCAATTCCCTTAGCTGC
This sequence comes from Trichosurus vulpecula, assembly GCF_011100635.1. Lineage (NCBI taxonomy): Eukaryota > Metazoa > Chordata > Mammalia > Diprotodontia > Phalangeridae > Trichosurus > Trichosurus vulpecula. The sequence goes on along the minus strand of NC_050580.1, from coordinate 64,545,701 downwards.
CATCTGCCTCAGTTTCCCCATCTATAAAATGGTAATATTAATAACACCTACCTTCCACAGTTGTTGTGAGGATCCAATGAGATAATAGATGTAAAGTGCTTTTTTATTAATTTCTTTTTTATTTTTAGTTTACAATAGTCAGTTCCACAATAAAGTTCTTTTCAAGCCTTTAAGCACTGTGTAAATACTGGCTGTTGTTATTAATGGCTAATATTTGTATAGCACTTTAAGATTTTCAAGGGACTTGATCATCCATTATCTTACTGTAAAGTAGATGTTGCTTGTGTATTTATCCTCAATTTACAGATAGTTTAAGTGGTTTACCCAGAGTCACACAATTAGAAAGTATCAGGGATAGACCCTTCTCGGACTCCAGATGTAGAATTCTTTTTTGCCACACTATGATGCTCCAGAGTATTAGACTTTCTAGTCTAGGTGTGATCTTGGGAAAATCATAACGAAACCTCAGTTTCCATACCTCCAAAGTAGAGAAAACAGAGGGAGTCTCAAAAGTCTTAGTGCAGTTTAAAGGCATTACAACTCAAATCTGCACTGAGATTTTGGGGACTCCCAGTAACACACTAACTGCCTTATTGGGCAACTGTAAAAAGTTACATAAAAAGGAACTACTGCTATTATCATATAATAGACTGTGAGGTCAGTGTATACATCCTGGACCAATAGAAAGGGAGGTAAATTTGGATCAAAAGTATGTGGGTTCAAATGCTGGGTTTTCAAGCTAAAACCTGTATGAACTTGGTAATTGACATGACCTCTCTGAGCTTCAGTTTCTTCATCTGCAAAATGAGATGGTTAGACTAAGTGACTTCTAACTTCTGTTGAAGTTCTAGAACTACAATCTTTCAGAGAGATGTAGATTAGCTCTTATACTGAAAGGGTTTATGGCATACAACAAGTGATGCCCGAACAATGATGTGTTACAGCAGTCTATGATAGTGTGCACCGATGCTTTACACATATTTTCCTGATGTTATGAGGTATAAATAGATCATAAACAGAGTGAAGTTTATTCAGCAGTGCAGAATCTGAGAAGGGACGTTGGGGATCACCTAGTCCAGTCTTTTACATGGTGCAAGAAGCCTTTCTATAGCATCTCAGACAACTGGTTAACTAATCTCTGCTTGAACAGTTCTCAATGATGAGGGTGATCACTAATTTCCAAGGCTTTTCCATTGTGTTGTTGGACAGCTCTAATTAGAGAATCTTTCCTTATGTGGATTCAAAATGTGCCTCTCTCTGACTTTCATTTACTGTTTGCAATTGTCCCCTTGAGACATAAACAGAATAAACTAAATCCTCTAAACTGGGTGACAGTTTAGACAGTTGCTAACTTTGAATAGCACTTTGGATCCTCTACTGAGACGAGGTTTTGATAGGGAGAGTGGGGAGAGAGCATGAGACCACTGATTGGCTTAAAGAGAGATCCCTGCATGGGATAGTATGAGGGGCACACCAAAAGGGGAGAAGAGAAGCATTGAAGAAAAATCCAAAGACAAACCTTCTCAAATTCTCAGTTTTATTGGGATTGTCCTCACCAGAGGAAAGGTTTGCGTCATTCGTGATGGGCAAATGTTTTATATTAGAGCTGAAGTCTAAACTAATGTGGGTGGCCCCCTATAAAAAGGTTATAGATTCAGATCCTGGTGCTTCTCAGTAGCTCTGTATGGTATCTTGTTTTAGGGTATTAAATTTGGTGACATGGGTAATAGAGCCAGATTTGGAGTCAGGAAGGGCTGTATTCCATCCCTGCTTCTGATACCTCTGATGCATGACCCTGGGCTAATTGTAACCTCTTCATGCCCTCAGCAAGTATCCAAGACTAGAAGTTGAAGATCTGCATTGGCAGGGGGAGTTTCCTTAAAGGTAGTTCCCAACACTAGTGAAATCTTAGGTATGCTAGAAACATAAGCATTTTTCCAGGAGTTCAGACAGTACGAGAGGTCATTTCAATACCCCTTCCTTTAACTTTCCCAGCGACTTGCCAGACATCAGAGCATTGGGATGAACCTGGGAAAAGTGAAGCTTTCACATGGGATGCTGTGCCTCCTCTCCACTCCCTCAATATTAACACAGGTCTCAATCCCACTTAAGTTCTAAGGGAAGTGTTAACTATCAAAGTGGCTTCATGCCTTTTCTGCTCAGAGCCCAGTTAGGCAGAGTGTTTGTAGGCGAGGTGGGTATTTTTAGCATTAGAGAAGTGCTCTGCTTTTCATTATGGGGAACTCAGAGGCCTACTCCACCACAGGCAGAAGAGAAAAATCTAACAGCAAAATGTCCTAAAAGTCAGACTTCTGCTCTCTAGCCATGCAGGGATCTCTTAACCGAAGCTTTGTCAATAAAAAGAAGAGATTTAAAACCCAGCAGGAGAAGACCAATCTTTGGCACTTTTTCTAATGCTGGTCTAGAAAAAAAAAGCCAACCTCCCTAGACGCTGACTTTCCCAAATGATCTTGGATCCTGTGAGTTGAGGAGAATTTCAAAAGCATTGTGAAAGGAGGTCAGGGCCTCTCTACACCATTTCATCACCAATACATTATAGATACCTAATGTGTTGAAATTACTCTGCTTCACTATTGGGAGATGAGAAAATCTGGATATCTGTGAATGAAATGCAAAAGCATTTATTAAGTACTTGCTGTGTTCTAAGTACTGGAACAAACTGTTGAAAATACAAATACAAGCAAGTAAGATAGTCCCTGAACTCAAGGTGGAGTGTAGAGGTAAATGAAGGGCACTACTTGCTTGTCAGTCACATGACTCTGGGCCCAGGTGGCCCAAGGTTACTGGATAGCATGGACTCGTACACTTCAAAGAGAATGGGGAGTGGAAGGAAGGATAAAGTGATTCCGGGAGTTAGTGATGCCAGACTTTCCCATACTTTGGCTAGTGAGCTGAATAAAGTTCATAGATGTGGGAGATTGAGGCAAACTATTTGCTCTCTCTTTCCCTTTTCTTCCTTCTCTTCTTTTGTGGTTTTGTTTCTTCTTTCTCATGATCCATCCCATTGGTCATAATTCTTCATTACAACTTGACTATTGTATAAATAAGTTTAATGTGAAGGTATATGTAGAAAAAATATTGGATTCCATGCCATCTTGGGGGGAAGGAGGAGGTGAAGGAGGAGGAGGAGAAAATTTGGAACTCAAAAACTTGTGGAATGGACTGTTGTAAACTAAAAATAAAAAAAAAAATTAAATCATCTAGCCCAAGTTTTGTTTTAAGTAAGAGAAAATGGAGGCCAGGAAAGTTTAAGCCATTTGTTCATGCCCACACAGCAAGTAGATGTCAACCATCAAAGTTCAAACTAGGCCTTCCCTGACTCCAGATCCAGAGCTCTCTCCACTCTACCATATTGTCCAAATGTGAGATGTTAGGAGAAGGTCTGCCTAGTTCTAAGACTCACGTATGGTGTCCTGAGACCTGAAGAAACAGATCCCCAAGGCTTAAAGTTAGCAGTCCTAAATCAGCTTAACCCATGGGAATGGAAGAGTTAGGAGAATTTCAAGGCTGAGACTGAAGTAGAAATTTAGAAAAAGAATTGACCAGATGTCTTATAGTTAAGGTTGAGGACTAGGATTAATCTATAAGACCCTCTGTTACTGTCTCCTCTCTTCGCCTCATTGTATGCTCTGTAATAGTGATTCATAATAAATCTTCTTGAAGTTTGCTAAGAGGTTGGCATACTCTCATCAGTGGTTTATAGAACCACATTAAACAAGGAAAAGTATTGGCAGCTAGAAAGAGGCACCTGTGAGAGAAATAGGCCTTCTGGTGAGGAAAGAGAAAAAAAACAAATCTGAGTTTGCAGGATGCAGGATGCTTGTTGTAGCCATGACACCATAGCTCATTTTGAGTAGCTGCCAACTTTCACAGTGGCTCTGCCCTGTTCAAAATCCTGTCATCTCTCTCTTCTGCTTATTGGATAAAAATCTAAGTATCAAAAATGACATGGAAGGCTCTCTCCCATCGGACAGACCTCAGCCATCATACTACACCTCATAAACTCTTCCTCCTACAACCAGCCTCCCTTAACAACAGGCAGACTCACCAATTTTCTCCCTTTTCCTCCTCCTCACCCCCATTACTACATCCTGGGCATGTCTACATCTGTACCTTGATTCATGTTGTTTCCTAGACTGTCTCCCTCTTTCTTTTAAAATTATTCCCAGACTTCAAAGCTAAGCTGAAGTCCCCTTTTCCTCTATGAAGCCTTCTCTGACTAAACACTCCAGCCTTCCTCCATCTCACCTCTACCTCCTCTGATCTCCTGTTGTATTTATTTTCTCACACTGAATGGGTTGTTCCATATGCCTAGAATGAACTCATCCCTCATGACTGCTTAAAATCCCTATTTTCTCTCAAATCTACCATAGACGGCCTTTCCCCTCCTCCCAAGTTCTAATTCACCACTCCCTATTAAGTTGTACTTACTTATGTTTTTTACATATTTGTCTCTCCCTAGAGAATATAAACTCCTTGAGGGAAGTCACTGTATACAGAGTCTTTGAGTTCCCAACATTTAGCAAAGTTTCTGGCAATGAGCAAGAGCTTAATAAATACTTGTTGATTGATACATCTCATATACTATCTTATATTATTACCTGTTTTGTGAATGTTGGTTGCTTCCCTATGGAGAAGGCAAATGCTCCCTCCAAGGAAGGGATCAAATTGTCACATCTTAAAGAAAACTGGGCCAGGCATAGGGATGAGTACATAGTAGGAACTCAATAAAGAGATTTTAAAAAAAGATTTGAGATAGCATGGCAGAAAGGAAATGTGCTTGCTGGGGAGTCAGGACACCCAATTTTCTAGTCCCTAGTTCTGCTCCCAACCTATGGACTGTAGGTTCACAGGTTGGGGACAAAGCGATAAAACAAAATCCAAAGCTTTTGTGACTTTGGGTAAGTCACTTCTGTAAGAGAAGGGAGGTTGGATTGATGATTCTCTGAAGCTATGGATTTGCTGAATCATAATAACCATTTGTTGTGAGTGTCGTTTATATGGTCTCACCCAAAGTGAGAGAGAGAGAGAGAGACAGAGAGAGAGAGAGAGAGAGAGAGAGAGAGAGAGAGAGACAGAGACAGACAGAGAGACAGAGACAGAGAGAGAGAGACATGGAGGGACAGAGAGACAGAGGCTGGGGGAGGCTGGGTAAATTGGGGTATTACTTACTCTCTGGTCAGCCACACAACTCAGGTGGTCCAGGATGGCTATACTTACACACCTCAGAGAAGGTGGGGGTGGGAAGGAAGGACAAAATGACTCTTGAATTACTTGAAAATGTCAAACACTAGATGCGCATGATAGATAATTCAGTAATTCAAGTTCTTGTGGGCAGAATGTTTCTAGGAAGCCAGACTTGGAGAACATTCCGACCGTAGTCATGCACAACAGAAGGGCTCCTGAGTCACTCCTTAGCTTCCTGCACAAAGCTTGGGCTGCCTTCACTTGGCAAATTTGTGGGACATCCTCTGGGACTTCCCCTAGTGAGACAAAGAGGGCAAATGAAATAATTATTCAATTAAGCCTGATTGCTAAATGCATCACCATTGTTCTCTTGCCACTTTAATTTACTGGGCTCTAGCTATTCATTTGGTCACATGCTGGGCAGATTTTATAGTTGTTCATTTATCACCTTGGACTTACCATTCAACAAGATGATAGAATTAAGGTTGTATTGGTTCAAATTGCAGCATGCTCAATTCTTCTTCCAGACTGAGAAGTTGTAGTGCTTGGGGTGCGGAGGAAGGAACAGTCAATGTGCTTGGGAATAAGCAAATTTTGCTTGGGAAGCAGATCATTTGGAATGAGAGGCATTTCAGAAAATCGGAATGAGTCCTGCATTTGAAGAAAGAAGACTTGAACTTGGATCCCTGTTTCTGCCAATTAATAGATGCATGATTATCCACAAGTTCACTTAACTCCTTTGGGACTCAGTTTCTTCATGTGTAAAAATAAACAAGGGGGACTCAGACTAGTTAACTTCAGGTTGCTTAGAGGGGTAAATGCAATGACCCCATGAATGAAGCTAGAGTTAAGGGGATGGTTAGTAGTAAAAAAAAATTAATGCTACCTGGCTAGCTTCTTAATAACGATAATAATGATGATGACAACATACAGCCTAAAAGTTTTTGAAGGTCTTTACATACTGAAATACATAATCTATTTGATTCTCACAACCCTGTTTATTAGAGGCTGTTGTCATTGCTTTTCTAAAGTTGGTGAAACTTATTTACCCAGAGTCAAACAGCTACTAAATTTCTAAAAGCATAATTTGAACCCAGGTCTTCTGGGCTCCAAGTCCAAGAAATCTCTTTGCAATATGTTAAATAAAAAGCTTTCTCTCCCTGGAACGTGTCTCTGCCCCATAGTCTCCTTTGATAATTGTTAAAGTCCTCTCCAAAACTATCTTTTTTTTTAATGTGTGCCCAAGCCAGCCATGCTCCCTCTCTCCTCTTCTTCCTACATGCCTATTTCTGCAGACTTCTCTACTGTGTTTACATGTGGATACCTTCCCTCCTTCCACCCACTTTCAACCCCTTCTATGTGTTGTCTTCCCTCATTAGAATGCAAACCCTTTGAAAGCAAGGTCTCTCTCTTTTTGCTTCTATTTATATCCCCAGGACTTAGCATTGTGCCTGGCACATATTAATTGCTTAATAAATGTTTATTGATTTGACTTGAAAAAATTACATCCATGATGGCTGAATGAGGAAGCTAGGGCTTTTCATCATTCCTAACTGCCCCCCTTACCAAAGAAACTCCCTTCTCTGGGATTTATATGCACATGATCAATCAAATTAAATATTTAAATAGAATCCAATTTCATGCAATTTGTTTGATTGGAAGTATAAGCAGCTTAAAATGTACTATTAGATGGAAGCTGAACATTAAAAAATAAAGATGGGAGCAAGAGAAGAAGACGGGATTTTTATTTTAACATTTGATACAATAAAAACAGTTGCAAAGAGTACTGGTTGGTTAGCTGGTACCTGCATATGTAAGTCCTAGGCTACAACACCTTCATCTTTTGCCAGAGCTCATCAGCATGCATCTCTTTATTGCCTTGTAAATTCAGTGACTAGAAAATGGATCAGCAGATTTTAGTGCAGTGCAAATGGAGTAATTGAGTTTATGCTTTGACGGGTTTTGCTTTGTTCTACTATACGAGACTAATGGAAGCAAACAGTGGAGATGAAAGCAACATTTGGCAGTCGATGTTGGAGATGCAGGAAGGAGGTGCCTGTCCCTTCAATACAAAGATTTCCAAGCTTCTCACAGTACTATCTCTTTCAGTCCCTGGGTATTTTCATTTTTCCCATATGAAATCAAGAGGAAGAGAAGAGTAGGTGGTTGAGATAGAGGCTTAGATTTTATCTTTTGCTGAGAATAGAAAAGTGGCTTCAATCAATTCCACAGCATTTACTGGGTGCCTACTGTGAGTCCAGCATTGAGGGATGTTTGATTCATGCATTCATTCAACAAACATGTATTAAGCTCCTACTGCATACAAAGACCTAGCTTAGGTGCTAGAAGAGATATGAAAACTTTAGTTAAGATATAACCCAATCTCTCTGTGGAGCTTACAATCTAGTGAAGAGTTAAACCTAAAGACTATAAGGCAGAAAATGTCATATAGATGCATTAGAGAGGCATGAAACAAAATGCTATTAGCAACAATGTGGTACACTGAATAGATGACCAGCCTTAGAGTTAGGAAGACCTGGTTTCAAGACCAGTTTTTGCCATGTGCAAGTTACACACACATGGGCAATTAACAAACTCTTAGCACCTCATGTAACCGTCTGAGACTGTAAGTCACACACAAATTGCTGATTGGTAGAGGGAATTGTAAATTGCACATAAATTGCTGATTGGTGAAGGGAATTTCCTCACTGGGAGTTCCCCATTCCAATGAAATCATACATCTAGACTCAATCCCCATCTACTCTGAAATGAAAAGAAAGGTCTGAGGAGGAAAGTCATTATCGACTGAGAGCACACTAGGAAAAAAACATTTTGTTCAAAAAGTACTCTTACTGACACCTTTTGTTCTTATATTTTCTTTTCTGAACATATTACCTCTCCTCTCCCCACCCAATGAAACATTCCTTGTATTAAAAGGTTTTGTTTTTACCAAGGAAAAAAGTAATGAAAATCAACCAATATATTAACCCTGACTATATTTACATGTACAATCAAGCAGTAAACATTTATTAAATACCTACCATGTCCCAGGCACTGTCCTAAGCACAGGGGATACAAAAAGAGGCAAAGGACAGTCCCTGCCCTCAGGGAGTTTATAATCTAATGGGGAAGACTACATGTAAACAAATAGACACAAAGCAAGCTATGTACAGGATAGATAGAAAATAATTAACAGAGGGAAAGCACTGGAGTTACAGGAGCTTGGGGAAAGCTTCCTGAAAGAAGGCAGAATTTTAGTTGGGGCTTGAAAGAAGCCAAGGAAGTTGAACAGGAGAGGGAGAGTGTTCTAGGTATGAGGAAAGCTCGAGAAAACACAGAGTCAAGAGATGAAATATTTTGTTGCCAGAACAGTCACTAGGCCAGTGGCACTAGATCAAAGAATACATGTTGGGGGAGTGTGGTATAAGAAGACAGGAAAAGTAGGAGGGGAGCTACGTTATTAAGGGCTGCAAATGCCAAATGCAGCATTTTGTATTTGTTACTGCAGGCAATAGGGAGCCACTGGAGTTTATAAGTAGGGAGATGACGTGATCAGATCTGCACTTTAAGAAAATCACTTTAGTGGCTGAATGGGGAATGGTTTGGAATAGAGACAGACTTGAGGCAGGCAGACTCCTGCAATAATCAATGTGTGAGGTGTTGAGGGCTTGTACCAGAGTGGGTGGCAGTGTCAAAGGTGAGAAGCGGGTATATATGAGAGATGGTGCAAAAGTGAAATTGTCAAACTTTGGCAACAGCTTGGATATGGAAGAGAGGGAAAGAGAGAGACAGAGACAGACTCAGAGACTGAGAGAGAGACAGAGACACAGAGACAGAGAGAGACAGAGACAAAGAGACAGACAGAGACAGAGACTGAGAGATAGAGAGACAGAGACACAGAGACAGAGAGAGCCAACAGATTATGGTTAGACAAGGGGATTTCGGATTTCTTGAACATAAAGTTAGTACATTTGTGGATGATGGCAAGACCAAGGGTATAGCCATCTTTGAGTGCATGGGCAATATACCCTATCCATACCCCCTACCTCTATGAAGAAGGGAGAAAGGTCCATTTCCTAACTCTTCTGGTCCCAGGTATAGGAGAAACTGAGTTTCAGCAAAAAGCATCTTTTAGCTATCTCTATAACTGTAAGTAGCAAGATTTCAAATGGTACTTTGAAGTCCCTTTAAGTCCAGGAAAGTGAAACTTTTCTGAGGATATGGCCCTGCCTTTAAAGACTTTATTTACACTCCCACAGTAGAGTGGAGACTTAGATGAAAGAAGCAATGATCAATGCCAGATAGTAGATAACGTAGTGCTTCTCATCAGTCCTTTAGAGTCAGGCACAACCACTTTGCCAACTTCCTCCGCCACCCTGCTCTGTGGGCTCTCCACTGCAGCCAAAATGGTCTACTCATCATCACTCCTTGAGTATGCCTTGCACACACTTTTACTCATACCATCTGCTCCCTACCAGTTTCCCACTCACTCTGCTTTTTCAAGCAGTTCAATAACTGGCACACAGTCTTTCTTTCCACCCCACATCCCTGTCTTCATGTTTGGAGAATTCAGCATACTCATAGATATTTCTGTCCTCTCCCTTCCCCTCCATCACTTAACTCCTATGACCTACATTCCCACTGTGCCTTAGTCAGCCACAAGGGTGGTCCACACTTTAGACTTTCCCATCATACTGCCGTGTGATATGGCTTTACCATAGCCTACACCAAGCCTAAATAAACCTACACTTTACACTTCACTATCACACTATTCTGTGATGTGGTTTACACTACGGGCTGTATGAAGCATAAGTGTGGTCTATATCTTAAACTTCGTCATAGCATTGCTACAGATGGGAAGCATAGCTGGGAGGGATAGCTACCACCCCGGATAACGTAATCAGAATCTGCAAAGATCTTGACAGACTAGAAATTAGGCTAAAATATAATAAAACAAAATTTAATTGGAACAAAGTAAAGTGATGCATTGGGGCAGTGGCTAGAATGCAGACCTGCAGTAAGGAAGACTTCTCTTTCTGAGTTTGAATGTGGCCTCAGACACTTACTAACTGTGTGACCTTGGGAAAGTCACTTAACTCTGTTTGCCTCAGTTTCCTCGTCTGTAAAATGAACTGGAGAAGGGAATGGCAAAGCACTCCAGTATCTTTGCCAAGAAAACCCCAAATACAATCATAGAGAGTCAGACACAATTGAAAAATGATCGTACAACAACGTCATATATTTGGGATGAAAAAAAAAACTTCACAGGTGTAAGGTAGGGATTGAATGTAGTTTATTTGGAAAAGATATGGAAGTTTATTGTACTTTAGGTTAAATTTTAGTCAACAGTATGAAGGGGCAGCCAGATAGCCCCCAAATTAACAGGGCATGTCTTGTGGATTTCTTCTACTAGGGCTGAAGACTAGGTTGGTAGATATCATGGGCAGGGAGGAGCTTGGCAATTAGGCCTGGTGCAGGTGTATCAAGGCTGTCTATTTAGAGCTTGGCTAGGTAATGGATGGGCCAGAGCTTGAGATCCATATCAGAAGGGTGAGCTGGTAAGGGGTGCAAGTGCCAGTTAGGATCCAAGGCAGGACATAAGTGGGAAATAAGGCAGGGAAGCTCAGAAGGGTGGGAGGACTGCATGGAAGGGGGTGGTGGTGGGAGGAGGGGCTGTTCCTAGGCAAAGTGGAGAATAGACATGTATGATATGTATGATATGTGGTCAACTGACCAGGTCAGGAGCAAGTAGGCTTTGAAGTTGGGAGGCAGAGGCTGTTCCAAGATTAGAGGTAGGAGCCAGTATCTCTTTCAGAAGAGCAAGTTGTGTTGAAATCAAGTTGCTAACAAATGCTGCCATTTAACCAGGCAACTTCTTTCTTCAGGGGTGGGGTGGGAATTTGGCCTTAAAGGAGCTGATTTCACCCAGAGGGGCTCAGATCCTTTAGAGCAATAGCTTCTCCTTCCCTGATCAGGGAATCCTTTGACTCTGATGCCAAAGACAGCACTTCTTCCTAGCCCTGATGCCAAAGGCAGCACTTCTTCCTAGACCTCTGTGGGTGGAGGCCTCAGCTGGACTGGACAAGGTCATTGTTCTCTGATTTATCTACTGGGAATGGAGATGAGGGACTTGTCACAGGGTGTTTGCCCAGAGCCAGGACTGAATAATACCAAGAACTACAAAGCCTAAATGCCATGCATCCTAATGAGAGCCCTTTGCCTTAGGAACGAAGGTATAATTAGTCTGCTGGAACATGAGGGCACTTCAGTCAAAAATGGTAAGACTAGCACAGAAACACCAGCTGCTCAGCCCTTGGCAATAACAAGTATATTGGATCATTTTTATATGGTGCTTTCTTTTAACAAAGTGCTTTCCTCACAACAATCCCTTGAAGTCAGACGATTGTTATCATCCATATGTTGGGGTGTATGGGGTGCTCAGGAGCATGAACTTCTGGTGTGAGGGCTTTCCAGGCCATTTTTGGGACTGCTCATCTACCTTTGGTGACCACCTGCCACCCAACTCTCACCTGTGGCTCCAAGAAGCTGTAGCATGTATAGTGGCCACAACCTGGTAAAAACCATCTTGGCAGATGGGCTAAGCCAGATTGAGGATAACTGACAGGCCTCAAAGCCATCAGGGAGTTAGGGCTATGTCTATTCCAAGCTTGTGAAGACTTCTTCCTGGTGGAATGGACAGATGAGAACACTTTGTTCCAATGACCGTGAAGGCAGTACTGTGGAGCACTTAGAGCTTGCTCAGACATCCAAGACTCCAAGGTCATCCACGGCATCCTAGGCCATTGCCAATTGTCTAGATTTTTTTCTTGCAACTGAATTTTGATGACTGGAAGGGAGAGTGAGGCTGATGACTCTGTGAAACTCTGCCTCCCTTAAATCCAATTCGCTTGAGTCAAGACATCACCCCATGATGTCATTGGTCCTCTTTGAAGTAAATGACAAACAATGTAAGGATTCAGCATTTCCTTATCTCTATACTTCCTTCATGTAGAATATAAGCTCCATCAGGATAAAGACTGTTTTTTTGTTTGTTTGTTTCTGTATTACTAGTGCCTAGCATAGTAACTTGCACATATTAGGCACTTTATAAATACTTATTAAATTGAATGAAATTGTTACCTTCATTTGCACAGATAGCAGAATTCCTTATACCATTAAACCACCATTCTAAACAGCCAGATAAACAGGGATAACAAAGATTCTATTCTGTCTTCTCCTCTCCAGCCCAGAAATCTCTGTAGCTGGTCACCCTCTTTGTCCTTAATCACATCTTAGAATTTTAGACCTTAGGATACTTCTACTCCAACTTTATTTTACAGATAAAGAAACTGAGGCCTAGAGCAGAAAGGTAACTTGACCAAAATCATGAAGATAATAAGGGGCAGAGTTGGGACTCGAATCCACATTTTACTCACATTTAACTTTTCTCCTCCTTCATATGATAAATTTGTACTCCAAAATGTTAAGAGATACTATTGAGGTACTCTCTCCTTGCTTGGGAATTATATTAGAACAAGGTACTGATCACCCATTCATTGATAAAATATTCAGGAGCAGCTGGGTATCAGAGCAGTGTCTTGACTTGAGGACCAGTAGCTGACTGGACTCCAGAAATATCTCATCCATCTCAAAGTCAGTGAGACAGGATAATCAGAATTGCTTGCTATCCTTTCCCAGGAGTGACCCAATAATGGGGTCCTCCCTGCAGGAGAGGAGAAATCATCCTTCCTGGGAGTTAGAGGGCATTGGTAAAACAGAGGGCCCAAAGTTTCATACTGAATCCTATTTTAAAGAAGAAATAGGGGGAATTCTGCCTTCTTGAAATGGAAATGGACCATTCCAAGCCACTGATCCTAAGTGACAGTCTCTGTAGAAAACAAGAATGAGAATCTCCACTCCTTAGGAGGCAGTGACATGCATTTGGACTTTGTTGGGAAAGAGAGCAGTAAGATTCCTCCGGTCCTTCCTATTTTTCTTAGTGACTGACTCAAGCTCATCTGTTTACTTTCTGAGTTCTGTTATAGCTCACAACTTCTTAATATGCTTGCTTTGTAGGAGTAGCTGACAAAATCATCAATATGTGGAATTGAATTTTATAGGCATTATCAGGAAGGACTGGCTTTACCTGTAGATAGGTGCCCATATGGCATGATTGGAGTTGGGGTAGGGGGCACTGGGAAAGCCCATTAAAGCAATGACGCCAACTCGTAATTGCACCATTAGAGATTTGTTCTTTGGATTTAAACATTGTCTCCTGTAAAAAAAACAACTCCTCTGGAAGGGGTGACAGATCAAGGTGCTATCAGTCATTAATATCCCTGTGTGAATTAGTTTCTTAAGTCTTTTCTAAATGGCAGCTCCCGAAGAACAGGTATTGATTGGATATTCATGGATGACAGAAAGGGATGGAGAAATGAGGAAAAAATATACCAATCTTTTGTAGGGACTAAGGCAATTAGGGGTCAACATGAAGGTACTAGGTACTTAGGGAGCACATCTAATGTAGTCAAGGGTTGAAGAAGAGCAAAGAAAAATGGAAAACCTAATAGAGGCTCCAAAGTCAAACTTCTTAGACTTCCAAGTTTTTTGGTGTTTTTTTTTTTGAGGGCGTGTCCCATTACCAAATGGGCAGCTAGGTGGCCCAGTGGATAGAGTGCAGGGCCTGGGGTCCTGAAGACTCATCTTCCTGAGTTGAAATGTGGCCTCAGATACTTACTAGCTGTGTGACCCTGGGCAAGTCACTTATCTGTGTTTTCCTCAGTTTCCTCAACTATAAAATAAGCTGGAGAAGCAAATGGCACACCATGCCAGTATCTTTGTCAAGAAAACCCCAAATGGGGTCACAAAGAATCAGACACAACTGAAACATGACTAGACAGCAACAACGTATTGCCAAGCAATCTAGCCAGCCATCTTTAGAAGATTTTTCTGTGCGTAGAAGCTGAGAAATTTGTTCTTCCCTAATGGACCAGCACTCATCAAATCTAGAGCTGGAAGGGTCCTCTGGCATCCAACAGCCCCTCCTATACCTGAAAAGGAATCCCTATTTCAATATGTGCAAAAGTGGCAATGCAGCTTCTACTTAAAGTCCTCTGAAGAGGATGAATTCACTACCTCTGGAGGCAGCCGATTCTAATTCTGAATGGCTATAATTGCTGAAAAGATTTTTTTCCCCCTGATATCAAGCCTAAATTTTCCACTTGCAACTTCCTCCTTCCTTCTGAGTTCTACCCTGAGGAGCCAAACAGAAAAAAATCACACTCCTCCTCCACTGGAGAGCCATTCAGATCCTTGAAGGCTGTTCTTGTGTTTTGTCCCCTGAGTTTTCTCTTCTCCAGATTAAACATCTCTCGTTCCTTTAAATGATCCTCATACAGCATGGTCTCAAGGTCCTTTTCATCACCCCAGACATCCTCCTCTGGCTGTTCTCCAGTTTATCACTATCCTCCTTTTTTCTGTGCCTCCCAGAACTAAATGCCATACTCCAGAGGATGCCTGACCCCTAGGCAGGGCACAGTCCAACCAAATACTGTGGCCTCTGATGAGATCTAGATTCCTGGGCACCAACTAAGCACCGTACACTGGATGGTCCAGGATTGGAAAGTTCAATTTGCTGGGGGAAGGGCTCTTATTTAATTATCAGGAATATGAATAAGGGACTGATAATTAAATTATGACCTACTCCAGAGCTGGGAATGTCATATCACAAAGAAATTCATGTTGTTCCATTGTAATAAATCAAACTTATTGTGTCATTTTGAATTGCATTTGATAGGCTTTTTATTAACTGCCATACATCTCAAGGTCCCTGGAAACCCAGCTAGTGGCTCTGGCTAGGACTTTCATTAAGGATGGAAGGAGGGTCATAGTCGTGCAAAGCAGATTTAAACTCCTCATAAATATTTTTAACAGGCTTTCTGGCAGAGACATGTTATCATCAAGTGCCGTGCCATTACATGTTATACTGATAAAAATTCTATTTCCAACAGAGTTGTCGACAATGAATGTTTCCCATTTCCAGTGTGGCAACATTACCACAATGGAACTGTTGTAGCAAACTCTCCTCTCTAGCCCAGAAAAAAATTGAGTTAGAAGGAGTTGAAAAGAGCTACTCTGATTACCAACGTTCATAGGACTGAGTGAGCTGCACTTTTACTTTTTTAAAAAACGGGACAGTCTTCAAGAAATAGCTCATTGATTTTTCTCAGAGTCCTGCTATTGTATTGATGAAGACGATGACGATGATGATGATGATGGGGGTGGGAGGATGTTAAATTATTATTATTATTAAGATATACAGAGTGCCTTGCATATATTATCTTAATTGATCAGCATGATAACCCTGTTAGGGAGGGGATACTATTACCCATGAGGAGACAGTTTCAGAGAGGTTAAGTGACTGGCTTAAAACCATCAGCTAGAGTCTGAGGCAAGATTTGAATTCAAATCTTCCTGATGTGGAGTTTCTCACTTCAGCAGGTTTACTTCACCAGGTTATCTGACATCTATCTGCAAAGCACTTTCTAGCTTACAAAATCCTCCTTCTTGTTTTTAGGATAAAATGCAAACTCTCCAGTTTGGGTCTGACCTAGATTTCTAGATTTATTTAACATTATTCTCCTTCACAAGGAGCAGTGTGCCATAGTAGACAGAGAGCTTGCCCGGAAGCCAGGAAGTACCGCCCTCAATTCCCTCTTCTCATACATATCAGCTCTGTGACTCAGGGAGTTTCATTTAGTCTCAAGGTGCTCTGGGCAGCTCTCTAAAACTAGAAGCTGAACAGCATTTCTAGGAGTATCCTGGCAGCTAGGTGGCACAGCTAGGCTTGGAGTCAAGAAGACTCATTTTCATGAGTTCAAATCTGACCGAGGACACTTACTAGCAGGGCAAGCCACTTAACACTGTTTGCCTCAGTTTCTTATCTGTAAAATGAGCTGGAGAAGGGAATGGCAAACCAATCCAGCATCTCTGCGAAGAAAACTCTAAAGGGGTTCGTGGAGAGTTTTACACAAATGGAAAAACTGAACAACACTAGGAGTGTCCTTGCCTAGAAATTTCTTATACCAAATGAAATCACAGGTCCAGTCCCTATTCCCCGTGGCCTTTGTTGCTCTTACCCAGAGATCATTGTTTGTGTGTAAGAGACAATGCCAACCAAATCAATATCTTTGCCCACACTTAACCTTTCACCTCCTACCCCAATGTCTTTGACACAAGCCAACCCCCAAACCTAGAATACCCTCCCTTATCACCTCCACCTCTTAATACCCATTGTTTCCTTTAAGGCTCAGCTCAGCTGCCACCTCCAGTGGAGCCCTTTCCAGATACCCCTAACTGTAAGTGTTCTGTTCTCTCTGTCTGAAACTGTTTTGTATTTAGTTATCTTTTTACATATTATGGAATGTGAACTCCTTGAGGGCAGGGCTTATTTGCATTTTTTGTTGTTTCATTCCTAGTGCAAGGCTTTCACACAGTAGGCACTAAATAAATGAAGTGCTGTTGTTGGACATAACATTATCTCATTTGAGTTTCCTAGCAGGTTTATGGAGGTAGGAATTATCATCCCCACTTTATGAAGAAAGAAACTGAGAGTCAAGAGGTCTAAATCACTTGTGTATGGGCCTAAGAGGAGTAAATGGTGGAGTCAGGGGAAGAACCCAGTAATTCTGACTCACAGAATGAGCATTCCTTTGCTCACTCTGAAGCTCTGATGAGTTCTCCTCCCTTGATGCTTCTCAGCTGTGAGCTGCATTGGCTCAGACATCACTGAGCAGCTGTGGGTCCCTTCCTCCCTTTACAAGAGGAGATGAAATTCACGCTGCAAGGAGGCCCAGGAGAAAATGGAGCCATCTTGGAAGGTGTTCATAAATTGTGTCTGGCACCAAGTGGACAGTTGGATCGGTTCTTATTTGTTTCAGTGAGGTAAGATCTATCTGCTGAGAACCAATACTAGATGGTAAGAGGGCAATTTAGTGTACAGGCCTTAGCCTGTCCCACTGTAGAGGTGTACTTTCAAGATAAATCCAAGTTTTGCAAGGGGGCAACTTGTATCCAAATGTCTAAATAGAAGCATAAACAGGAAGTGTGGTATAGTAGATAGAGTGTTAGACTTAGAGTTGAGACAACCTGGGTTCAAATCCTGCCTCAGGTTCTGACCAGGTTTGTGAGAAAGTCACCTAATCTCTCTGTGCCTGTTTCCTTATATATGAAATGAGAAGATTGGACTAGATATCTTTAAGCTCCCTTCTAGCTCTAAATCTATGGTCCCATGATCTTAAGTACAGGTCATCAAGTTCATTGGGACTATCAAGTCATCAAACAGAAGGCCATTAAGTCAAGGGGCAATTGAGGGAACTCAAATGATATAGTCTATGTCCAATAGTACTCATTCATTAAGTACCTACTGTGTGAAAGCATTGTGCTAGGAATGAAACAACAAAAAAATGCAAACAAGTCCTGTCCTCAAGGAGTTTATATACCACTAGGGGGTATAATATGTAAACAGGTAAGTAAATACAAAACATTTTCACTCAGTATCCAGCTTAAGAAATAATGAAACACATGGGTCATGCATCAATCAGCCACAAAGCATTTATTAAGTGTTTATGATGTTCCAGGCACTCTGCCAAACTCTGAGGATACAAAAAAAGGCAAAAGACAGTTCTCACTTTCAGGGAACTCACAGTCTAATGAGGGGAGAGAGACAATATGTGAACACCTATGGACAAACAAGCTCTACACATGATAAATTGAAGATAATCAACAGACAGAAGGCTCTAAAATTAAGGGGGATTGGGAAAGGCTTCCTGTAGGAGGTAGGGTTTTAATGGGGACTTGAAGGAAGCCAGGAAAGCCAGGAGGCAGAGATGAGGCCATAGGGAGGAGCAGAGTTCCTACAAGAAGGGAGGCAAACTACAATAGAACAAACGTCTAGTGGGGCCAATGAAGAAAATGTCTATTTAGGGCCAGAGCTGTCAAGAAAAGGGTTTTACATACTCAATGTCTCTTACCAAGTCCTTTTAAAAATATAGCAGAATGCATTAACTGAACATACTCCTTCAATTTAATTGGCATACCTGTGAGCTGCATGGTCTCAGATGCCACAGAGTACCAGAAGTGACAAATGGGGACTCACCATTCCCATAAACAGGCAATTGTGCAAAGGGGCTGCAGAGGAAAGATTTTAAAACAAATAACCTGAGTCTGAGCCCTTATTCTGCTACTTACTATCTGTGCAACCTTTGGCAAATCACTTAAACTTTCTGGGCCTCAGTATCTTCATGTATAAGCTGAGAGTGTTAGGGTAGGTGGCCTGGGACTGCTTCTGGCTCTAAATCTACCATTTTGTGTTATTTCTCTAGACCAGTGTCCCATGCCATTGAGTTTTTGAAATTCTAGTGGGTCATTTCTGCTCTCATGGGATCCGATGGACTAGATTAGAACAAAGCCTCTTTGTCCCAACATTCCTTACCCAAAGGGTAGTAATCCCAAGCACTTATCAAGTCAAACTAATGAGCAGGAGCTTGGCCTTGATCTGTTTTGGGAAACTTTGCAGTATTTTCAGTGATCTCAAGTTGATCACTAACACAAAAGCACCATTTTTTTAAAAGCGCCAATATTCTATGGTCTTCAAAGACCTAAAGTTGAGAGTCACTCAAAGGCCAATGGAAAGACATATGGTGAGTGTGAGAATCCTGCAATAACAACATGTAAATAAATGAGGAAATAGATAGGTGAAGTGATTTAAAAGATGTCATCTGATCAATGTATGACTTAAAAAAAAGACGGGTTGGTCATATACTAAGAGCAAGGGACAATCAATGGGTAGCCCCCATTTGTCCTTTTATCAAGACAACATGAGGAAGGACCCTAGTCCATTGGGAGTGAATTTATGGGAGGACAATGATGAGCCACAGAGAAGAGGGAGCTATACTTGGGCCATACCATGAACATTGCTGAAAGTAATGCTCACCTTAATGTGACCAGTTGAGTAGTAGAACATTCTCCCAGTGATGTCACAGCACTATAAATAATGGAACATTTTAGTCTAAAAAGAATAATAATTGCAGGTTATGCCAAGGGCATGGAAAACTAGGTGGTAGTTACAAGCCACATGCTGTCAATGGTGACTCACATTCAAGAAGTACAAGAGACAATATCTAGAAAATAAGTTGGGCCAGCCATGTAGTGAGAATGAGGGGCTGACAGAAGAACAGTCCACTTGATGTATTACAAGAATGAGAGGAAGGTCTCCAGTCAGTTGAGTGGATCCCCTGTGGAGCATTACAGAAAGACATAGACAAGACTTGCAAAGGATGACATGGGGGTGACTGGGTTGCAATCTACCCCAGTGCAGGGAGTACCCAAATGGATGAGAGACTAGATGTATTAATCATTTAAATGTTCCTCTTTGATTTTACATATTGCATATATGTACACAAACATACATGCATGTATGCACATAAATATATATATACATATATGCAAGTATATATGTGTGTATGTAGGTACTCACATATATGTGTGTGTATAGCACAATACTGAAAGTCCCACCTGGTCATATGGGAAATTTATAAGAGATTCTCCCAAATAATGGCAAATCTGATGAACACAATATTGTTTATATTCTGTGAAATGAGTGAAATTAGATATTCACTAGAATCAAGACTGCCCTACAAGATCTTGTGATTAAGGTAAATGAAAGAATCGTGAGCAAGGGAGATAATGTGATATACTAGATAAAACACTGGCCTGGGGTCTGGAAGACTTGGGTTTGAATCCCACCCTGGACATTTATTAGGTATGTGACCCTAGCCAAATCATGTAACCTCTCTGATTCTGTTTCCTTATCTATAAAATTAAGGGTTGAACTCAATGATCTCTAGGGTCCCTTCCAGCTTTAAATCTATGACCTTTTGAGACTCCCACTGGCCTGAAATTTTAGTTTCCAGCCTATCTCCTTTCATCATTGCCCTCCCTGATCTTGTTTCAAGAAACTGTAATTAAGGAACAATGACTTTGAAAGGCCCAAATAGTTCTTTGGTGTGCTAGCAGCCCTTTAAATCTTGACCATCTGTAGCAAATGCCAGTGAATATGGGAAGCTGCTTCAAAATGATGGCCACTAAGCCCTTATCAATGAAATCTGTCGTTGCCTTGACCTGCTTCTATGATCTGACCTGAGTGAATTAGCCTTCTCAACCTCAGCCACTGTCCATTACCCTGGCTGTTGACCCTGCTAATGTCACTGTCTCTGGCTTGCTTTCAACAAGCATTTAGATCTCACTTTCTTGACTAATGTTTGTGAGCAATCCCTGGCTGACTAATTTTCTTTTGTCTTTACTTGCTTCACTCCTCCCAGGTTTACCCCTCCTCTCCCTGACCAGTGGCTTCTAGGACATACTCATTCTACTTCATTCCTCTCAATTATATTCCTAAAACAACAATAACAGTGATGATAGCTAACATTTATATAAGGTTTTAGGATTTAAAAAACACTCCACAAATATTATGTCATTTTATCCCTACAACAATCCTGTGAGGTAAGTGCTATAATTATCTCCATTTAACAGAGGATGAAACTGAGTCAGATAGAGGTCAAGTGACTTGCTCAGAGTCACATATTTACTAAGTGTCTGAGGCCAGATTTTTAACTTGTCTTCCTGACTCTATGTCCAACAATTTATCAGTTGTTCTACCTAGCTGCCTCTGCTGTCCTTTTATCTTTCAAGAAAGGCACCAGCCCAAACTCCTAAGGTCTTTTGGTCTACCTCTTCCTTCCATTCACTCCAACCCCTACTTCATTAGCAATTTCAGTACCTGTCCCTGTCCATCAGCTGTTTCTGTTTATATCCTCTCCACTTCCACTTGTTTCCATTGTGCCCAATGGTCGCAGTTTGATACTTTCGGCCCAGAGAAACAACACAGAGAACTGACTATGATGAGTCTGTGCCACAAGGTTAACAACAGCTGCCTTCTTGAAAGTCTCTTCTGAGTGTTTCCCTCCCTTTCCAGGTATGCTGGTAAGGAACAAAAAGCTGCCGTTATTGGAAAAGGGGGCAGCACTGATATACACAAGAGTCTATATCATTTCCCATCCTTTTCCTCTATATTTCCCTGTCAACTGCTGCACCCTGGGAATTCTTCCTTCTCTGCTCACTAAATTTCTGACATTAACCCTAGGTTGGTGAAGAGGTGGGTCTTTGATGGCAGGACTGGCAGTGGCAAAAGGGAAGGGGAGGGAAGACGATATTCCTCCCCCCTCCTCTCAGTCTCCAATGTCCACCTCTGTTCCAACCCCAAAGCAGATCTTGTCAAGGGTGTGCTTAGCCCTACTATCTTCAATTCATCATCACTTAGGAGGTGCTATCCACCTGAGGCTCCCCACCCCATCCTTGACCCTATGAGGAAACTTTCAGGCTAGCCTGAGTTTAGTCACTTTTCTGACAGATACAGGCTCACATTGATTTCTATTTGAATATGTCAGAATCAGTTCTGAATGAATTATTACACCCTGTTACACTCTGAAATGCAAAATAACAATAACGGCTTACATTTATGGAACACTTTAAGTTTTATGAATCACTTTCTAACAACAGTATGAGATGATCACTGTGTTAGGGGCAGGGATAGAACCTGGACTTGCTATTTCACTGGCATAGGATATTTCCTCTACCAATGCAGATTGGCATCTTCTCTGCATCGCAAAGTCTTGGAGAGTAACTTAGTACACTAAGTAGGAAATGGCTTGTTCAGGGTCACAGGCTTTAAACATTTTCACACCAGCTTTCTATTATGTTGCTTCTCCACATAGGTAGTCTACTCCCCATTTGCTGATAGTAAGACTGAGACTCCTAGAGATTAAATGACTAGCCCACATGAACCATTCAGTGCTGGAGATGGGACTTGAAACTAGGTCTCCTGACTTTACATCTGATAATCTTGACTTCTTCTTAAAGAGTAAGTTATAGAGGGGATTTGTATTCAGAGAGTTTGGAATAGATGGCCTCTGAAATCTCTTCAAACACTAAGAATCTGTGATTCTTCCCACTGGGCCACTGCTGCCGTCTTCATATACCCATTATTATCTCTCTTCACCACCGTATGAGAAGGCAGCAGCCAAAGTGAGGGCCCTGATCATTATAATTTCTCAGGATTATCCAGAAGGAGCCCTAAGTTAGGGTCCAAGGCCTCTGGTGCTCATGGTAATAGGATCGTTTGTCTGCCCAGCCTTTGTGACTCTTTGTAATAGGAGGAGTATGATTGTTAAGAGGGTAAGGATGACTAAATCCATTAGTTGTGGGATAATCAATACTGCAAGTGTCTCTAAGTACCAAATAAAGTGCCCATTTATTTATTCATTCACCAGAAAGTCGATGAGTTACGAATGACAACTCTGCTTCATTAACTTCCATCTCTCTGTCATGGACAGGCAAACATTGCTGAAAGGAAGCCAAAGTCTGCCCTCCCTACAGGGCAGTAGCTGATCTTTCCTTTTGCTCTTAGTCCTTTCTTGAGAAGACACAAGCCCAATGAGGGGTGGAAAGATGGTGGTAGAGACAGGTGGGAGGGAGGGATGCAATGTTCAATTCATGAAAGTAAGTAGGGTATAGCTCACTGGAAAAAGGCGTCGTATTTGAAAGAAACACATCAGGTCTAGGTTAGAGATCCAAGTTCAGTAATTTCACAGTCGAGCAGGGAAGCTTTGATGGGAGTATCAGATGTGCTGGGAGTATTAAGAGAGAGAGCAATTATCAGAGAAAAGTGAAGGGGGAAAAGACTGGGGACAACATGTGCTAGAGAGTTAGAGGAAAGCAACCTTGAGGCTGAGGGAAACATTGGGTTTCGGTGAGGTCTGATTGTATCAGTTGTTCTGTCTAGGCCTACAGCTATCTAAATTTAGAAGAATAAAATAAAGGAAATGAAGCCAGACCATCAATTATTAAAGTAGCCTCAATATGGTGGCAATCAGGGAATATGTGATGAGAATGTGGGCGTGGAGGCTTGAAAAGACCGGCAACACAGGTGGAGTGATATGATGCTGGATCTCCTGAGATTCTTTTCCTGTTTTGTCTTCCTTGGGGTGAATATGAGGTGTTTCCAGGCATCTCAGTGAGGCTGGAATCAGACATACACCATATGCATCAGAACAGGGGGAATTGAGTGATACTGCAGCTCTACTTCCGATGGTGTGGAATTCATTCCAACTCAAGATTACTTGGCACATTCTCATCCATCTGAATCAGTACCTGGAAAAATAGAAGTGGGAAAAGCTAAGGACGGAGAGGAATGGAGGGATGCCAGAGCCTAGCCAGAGAACCCTAGAGCCCATCCCACTGAGGATCAGCTAGCAAAGGCAAAGTTTGCAGTATTGTCCTTTCTGGGCTCATCGTGGCTGATATTTCTAAGGTGACACTCCTAATAACTGACATTTATATAACACTTTGAGATTTGTAGATTCTCCTTATGTGCATTATCTCATTTGATCCTCATAGCAATCTTATGCAGTAAGATTTTACAGGTGAGGAAACTGAGACTCAAAGTGATTCCCTTGCACATCTCTGGTCTCACAGTTAGCAACTGAGAAGCGAGATTTAAGCCCATGTCTCAATTAACTCCCAAACAATGCCCTTTCCATTATACTTTGCTGCCTGTCACCAAAGAGATCATCTGGCCTGTAGGTGCCAGTTGGATTTGGGACAAGACAGTAGAAGAGGAGGCAAATGAGTACTGGGAACAGAGAGAATTACGGATGCTAAGTGCCACACTGGCTTGATTAAGGCCATGATTTTGGTTCAGAGACCTCAGTCACCTGGCTTGGTAGTATAGGCCAGATTACTTTCATTTTCATGGCAGACCAGCATAGTTCATCTCCTTCAGATCAAATTCCCAGAGATGGCTAGGAATGCCTCCACAACTCATCTGTAGAAGTAGAAGGCTGTTCCTAAGTTCACCAACAGGGAAGATGCCAAGATCTAGACAAGACTGAGAGGTAGAGATAAACATGGCCAATGTCCTTTGTGGAAAAGGTCATTCAAGAGGAATGTGGAGTAAAAGAACAACTTGGGGAAGAACTTTAATTTCAGATTTCTCTCCCACAAGAGGAGAAGAAAGGGCAGAAATAGGCAGTCTATCTCTCTTTGAGGAATTCTGATGTTACAAAGTGTAGAGAGGGAATTCTAGGAGGGGTCCTCAGTACTGAAAACACCTTTGGGAGGCAAGGGTGGGGTATGGTGGCAGGAAGGCCCCAGAAAAGGAGTGACATGGCACCAGGAGCCTAGGATTAATGGGCCAGGGCTAGGGGGAGTCAGGACAAAGAAATGGGTATCACCGAGATAAACCCTAATTATGGTTCTGGGAAGAAGCACTCTCTGTGAGGAAATCATAGATTTTTTAATTATAAGGAATATGTAGAGAGACAGACAGACAGATAGAGTGAGACAGACAGACAGACAGAGAAATAGACACAGAGAGACAGAGAGAGAATTTAATTCTCACTGGGTACCAGGAAGTCTTTCTTGTATTAAGGCTTGTTAAGACATCCCCTCACTGATACACTGTTTTTTAACCTTTTACTCCAATTATGTAAGCTCCAATTATGAGCTTACAGTCCATTTATACAATGATAATATGGGGAATCACAACAGATTAATCGTAGCAGGAACCATGAGTGCCTGGCCAGCTGAAGGAATTTAAAAACTCTCCTTCCCAAGCGAGGGAGTAAGGTTTGCCAATTTGTTCTTGTTGTTCAGTTGTTTCAGTTGTGTCCAACTCTTTGTGACCCCATTTGGGGTTTTCTTGTCAAAGACTGGAATGATTTGCCATTTCCTTCTCCAGCTCATTTTTACAGATGAGGAACTGAGGCAAACAAGGTTAAGTGACTTGCCCAGGGTCACATGGCTAGTAAGTGTCTGAGGCCAGATTTGAACTCTGGTCTTCCTGACTCAAGGACTGGTGCTTTATCCACTGTGCCCCCTAGCTGCCCCCTTTTACCATGTAATTATAGCCAAACTGACAGAAGAACAGTGAGATATGAGGGTTAATACAGGATCATGGGTTTTAGACTGAGAAGAGATCATTCAGTGCAAGCTATGCATTCTTACAGTTTAAGAAACTGAATCAGGAACTGAATTAGGAAACTGAATTCGAGAAAAGCAAAATGCTTTGCCTGAGGTCACATGGGTTTAAGTGGCAGAGCAGAGAATAGAGCCCAGCTTGTTTGAATTCAGATTCAGTCTTTTAGCCACATCATGCTGCCTGGTCCCTGAAGACCTACCCTTCTTTTCCTCAGTTCTTTCACTTTGACTATCAGATCAAAGTAAGGTATTAGTAATCAACTTTCCAAAATAGAGACATTCAGAGAACAGAATGACTGTTACTAGATCAGGAGCAAAAGGAGAATCAATTCAATTCAGCATGTATTAACCAGCTCATTCTAGTCTATGCACTATAAGAGAGAAAATACAACCCTTCCCCTCAAGGGCCAAGGGAAGACCTGTGAAATAGAGGAAGATACAAGATATCAAGGAAAGCTTTTACATTGGAGATAATGGAGGATAAAGGAGAATGAAGGTTAATTTAAGCCCAGTCACTCCTTTTAGAGGGTCTATGGCTTTGGATGCCCAGATATTAAGCATCTACTACATATCAGGCACTGTCCTAGGTGCTGATAATACAAAAACAAAGAATACAATTCCTACTCTCAAGCTAGAAAGCATCAGGGCCATATTTATTATCAACTGATAAACCGAATGTGCAACTGAAAAATAAGATGTCATGTAGAGGGAGTGTTGGATGATTTGTGTATACCATTGGCATCCTCTCAATATCAAGAGAAAGCGAGGATGGCCCGTAGCACAATGGGTAGATGCCCTCTGGTGAACGTTTAGGAGATTTTAGACAAGATTCTCATTTATTCCACAGGTAGTGATGGCTTTCAAACTGTGTTACTGTAGAAAACATCTACATCATTGAGATGACAGGTTCATCTGAGTAAATTTAATGTACAACATGGTTATGATGCTGGACCATGGATATAATGTTGGACTTAAAATCAGGAAGACTCAAACTCAGTCATATCATTGACACTAGCTCTGTGACCCACAGCAAATCACTTTCCATTCCTAGCCTCAGTTTCCTCATATGGAAAATGAAGGAATTGTACTATCTGGCCCTTAAAATTCTTTCTAACTTTTATGATCCCATTAGCTTAAGTCACATAAACTCTATATTCAGGCAGCTCCCCAGAACTTATCTACCAAGTCACAGTTAGGTCAAAATATACCTGATGAAGGGTTTTCCTACCAGGGTAGTTTCCAACACAGATCCAATTACAGGTTATCCTTTAAACTGAATAAAATCAAACTTATCCCTTAATTAGAGGCCTAGAGTAATTCCTTCAATCTCAAGTCATCCAAATCAATGGGGGTTGGAAGATCCTGAGGGTAGAAGGGCCAAAAGAACAAATGGTCTTCTCCTTCATGAGTTTTCATAACGTTGTTCTCTCCTGTTTCTTCTACCTATGTGACTTCTTTTTTCAGTCTCCTTTGCTGAATCATCATCTACGTCCTGACCCCCAACTGTGAACATCACGTATGACTTGGTGTATTGGGTCCTCTTCTCTTCTCTCTGGAAAATATTTCCCTTGGACACCTCATCTATTTTATTATGCAGATGCCTCTCTAATCTATATATCCAGCTTTTGTCTTTTTGGAGCTTTGGATCTGCATTACCAACTGCTCATTGGAATTCTCAAACTGGATATCCTATAGATATCTCACACTTAACATGCCTGAAATGGGACTCATAATCTTTCCCCCCAAAATGCCCCTATATCCTCCAAATTTAATTATTTCTGTAAATGTCACCACTATTCTTCCAGTCACCAGGTCATAATCTCAGAGGCATTCTTTCTGCTTCCTTCTTCTTAAACCTGGACATCTAATCAGTTGTTAAATCTTATCATTTTGATGTACAAAATATCTTTAATTTTTTTATTCTTTCTCTCTATTCATATGGTAAGCATCCTAGTTCAGGAACTAAATATCTCTCCTTTGAACTATTGCAATAGCCTCCCAATTAGTTTCCCTTTTTCCAGTCTTCCTCCTTTCCAATCCATTCCTCATATAGCTGCCAAATTGCTAGTCCTAAAGTGCATGTGTGGCTATGTGAATCCCTTCCTCAAGAATATTCAGTAGCTCCCTCCTGATTCTAGGATAAAATACAAACTACACCATTAGACATTAAAATATCTTTTCAAGTTAGTTTCAATCTTTATTCCAGCCTGATAAATAATAATTAATAAATAGTAATAGTAACTAAACTAGTAAAGTAAGTAACTAGTAAATAATAAATTGCATTTATAGAAAGTGTTAGTGTTTGTAAACTATTTATTTATGTTTTGTCTTCTGAACTGTATAAAAAACATGGGATGTATGTGCTATTATTGTCCCCATTTTACAGATGATGAAACAGATAGAAGTTTGATAATTTTGCCATTTTCATATAGCTAGTAAGTTTCTGGGGCAGGATTTGAACTCATATCTTCCTGATTCCAAATTCAATGTTCTATCTACTCTGTGATATAATGCTTGTTTATCACTCTTCCTCATATGTTGACTACCCATAAGTATTATTACTTATCCATTTCACAGATAAAGAAATTGAATTTGAGAGATTAAGTCTCTTACCTATATAGCTGAGTGTCAGAGCTAGGACTTAAACCCAGTTTTCTTCACTAATCCTTTTTTCCAATATAGCAAAAGAATACAGAAGGGGCTGGGGAAAGAGAATGGAAGAGCAAAAAGTTGACAGGAGCTAGAGGTCTTCAAACAGAAGCTTGTTAAGGCTGTTGTTGACATGATTTATGCTTCTGGCATGAATTGGATTAAATGAAAGGATCTAAAGTCTCTGGTCCCCAGCTCTGGGATGCTTACAGTCTGCAGTCCTCATCATGTTATATGGTATTCTGTTCTTTCTTTCAGACCAATGTGTAATCACATCAACAAATCTTGAAGAGATGCAAAGATTAGACAGTAGTAATTCAAATAGATGAGGGCAATAAACTTAAAAGCAAACATTCTCTAGACTAGATTCATTTAATAAGCTGACTTCAGAGTTCCCTGGCAACCCTGGGATTTTATGATTCTATGATAATAATTAATACTTATATGATACTCAAAGTTTTATGAAGCACTTTTCTTAGAACTCTGTGAGATAGGTAAGACAAGGGATTATTCTTTTCATTTTTTAGATGAGGTTAACAGAGGCTTAACATGAATCATCCTTGGTTACCCAGTGGTAAATGTCAAAAGTGGAATTCAAGCACCAGGACCTCTGATTCTGACTTCAGAGTTCTTTCCAATACTCCACACTGATATAAATATCCCAATGTCTATAGTGAAAGAAATAAGTGCTATTTGGTGGTCAGCCAGGGGAGAGATGATTCTAAGGAAAGGCTTCATAGACAACTGGTGTCAAGTCAGAAGTTAAAATGGGTCTAGTTACACTCTCTCTGTCTTCCTCCTCATCCTCACCCTTCTATGAAACTAGAGTGAATCATTGTAGCTACCCATTCTTTCTCTTTACATGAGAAATGGAGATAAGCTTTCTATCAGCTGATCTAAAGCCGGCATGCAGTTGGCACAGTCAATAGAACACTGGATTTAGAGACAAGAGGACCTGAGCCCAAATATGGCTGCAGACACTTACACCAGATGTGTGATGCCAGGTAAGTCACTTAAACTCTGTTTGCCTCAGTTTCCTCATCTGTAAAATGGAGATAAGGATAGCACCTACCTCCCATAGTTGTTTTGAGGATCAAATGAAATAATATTTGTAAGTGCTTAATATAATGCCTGGCACATGATAGGCATTATGTAAATGTTAGCTATCATCATCATCATCATCATCATTATCCCTTCTGACTCTAAAGCTAAGAACCAATGAATATCATGAAAGTGTGGAGACCAAAGTGTCCTTTGGTTTTCTAGACTAGAGCTAAAGGGTTCTGGGGCAAGCGAGAGAATGTTGTTGCTGCTGCTCAGTCATGTCCGACTCTTTGTGGTCCTATTTGGGATTTTCTTGGCAAAGATACTGGAGTAGTTTGCTATTTTCTTTTCCAGCTCATTTTATAGATGAGGGAACTGAGGCCTTGCTTAGGGTCGCACAGCTAGTAAGTGTCTAAGGTTGGATTTGAACTCAAGTATTCCTGATTCCAGGCCCAGTACTCTATCCACTGTGCCACCTAGCTACCTGATGATGAATGGTAAAAGCCAGAAAAGACTTGCCACTTTCCCTCTTTGGCTTTACTTTTCTTGCCAGTAAAATGAGCAACTTTGACCAGATGATGATTAAAGACCCCTTTAAGCTCTCCTATACTCAAAATCATTCATACATTGCTGTTGGAATTACAATTTTTTCTTGATCTTTTCCAAAAGCAATCTAGCAGAAGATTCACAAAAGTCACAGTCAAAAAAAATGCACAAATCATAAAATGATATGACTTGGATATGATAATCCCCTTATTAGGAATATACCCTAAGTATTTTACTTGAACAAGGAAGCATCTGTTAAATATATTTAGCAGCATTCTGCGTAACTGCAAAGAATGAGAAACAACTCTAGTGCCCAGGAATCGGTGAAAGGCTGCATAAGCTATGCTATATCACTTGGAATAAATTTGTGGTTCAAATTTCACTTCAGACACTCATTAGCTTTGTGAACTTGGACAAGTCATTTAAATTCCCTCAGGCTCAGAATCACAGAGTTGTTGTGAAGGTCAAATGAGCTGATGTTGCTAAAAAGCTCAAAGGATGATGCAAATATTTCTTGTTGCCATTATAATCATGCTACTATCATAAGGAATAGGCCTTTAATTTCATTAATATAAGGAACTCTCAGGTGAAGAAACGTTTTGTGTCAGTTCAGGTTAGGGCCGTCTTCATGACTTGTACAGCTTCAAAGCATTGTGGGGCAGCTAAATGGAATAGTGCCTAGAGCCCTGGACCTGGAGTCAGGAAGACCTGAGTTCAAATTGAGGCTCAGACAGTTACGAGCTGTGTGACCCTGGGGAAGTCACTTAATCCTGATTACTTCTAAAAAACAAAACAAACAAAAATGAGCTGCTTAGAGAACATGGATAGATTGTACCTTCCTTATAATAGCATAACTAGTATGTTTTACTGAGGTCTTTCTGCCACTAAAAGTGTTACCTGTAAGGTATATAAGAATAATTAGAAAAGCTTAAAGTAATTCAAAATGAAGAAAGCAAGAAACTGTATGTGTGATTACTGTGATATTTTTGGAGGGAGAGATCGAGGGGAACTAGGCTTCTGATTTCATTTGTGTTAGAGTGGAATCTCCTTTTTCTGATAAAGGTCTGCAATTAGTCTGTAATCTCCAATATTAAAGGGTTATCCGAGGCATCAAGAGGTTAATCAGCTTCTTTGTCATCATAGAGCCAGAATGTGTCAGAGGCAGGACTTGAACCCAGGTCTTCTTGTAGCCATTGTAGTTCAGTCATGTCCAACTTTACATGACCCCATTTGGGGGTTACTTGGCAGAAATACTGAAGTGATTTGCAATTTCTTTCGCCAGCTCATTTTACAGATAAGGAAACTGAGGCAAAGAGGGTTAAATGACTTGCCCAGGGTCACCTAACTAGCAAGTGTCTGACGTCATATTTGAACTCAAGTCCTTCCGACTCCAGGGCTGGCACTGTATTCACTGTGCCACCTAGCTGCCCTTCTTGTCCCATAGCCAGCACTGTATCCACTAGAACAGTGGTGTCAAACTCACATAAAAATGAGGGCCACTAAACCATTCATGAGCATCCCTGTGAGCCACATATTGACTTAGAAAACCAGACATTAATATTATCTATGGCTTATTGTGTTTTTTTATTTTATTAAATATTTTCTCCGTTATATTTTAATCTGATTCCCGACTTGGGAGTGTGCAGCCACATGAGGCTCAGCACTGTTGTGTTTGGCACCTACCTCTGCGCTAGACCATGCTATCTCTAAATTATGATGACATGAAGAAAATGGTATGTACAAATCCAGAGATAAATGAATGCACTGAGACCAGCCAGCAATAGAGAGGGAATAACCAAGGAGATGTTATGGGCATATCATCGGGAGAAATCAATGCTTAAATGTGAATAGGCCTAAATATATGTTTATTTGGTTTGGGTGCTGTTTAAAGTTAAGTGCATAATAAATTATTTAAAAGGATACTTTAAAAAAGAAGGAGCTATAGCCAGGTTTTATAAATGGAGTGAGATAGACCATGTTGCCACCTGAAATCACTGCACAATATCCATAGAACAGCCAAACCTCATTAAAGATCATCTGGAGCAATTAATTAACCTTCAAGAGGAATCAGAAACTGTACCAAACATTCTGAGCTTTGCTGATGAAATCTGCTAAAAAAAAAAAAAAAACAACTAAAACTAATACTTGACCTTCTATACCAACACGCCTTCCTAACTCCACAGCAGAGCATCGCCAGTTTGCTCTCCCTGAATAGCTGAATCATTTCCAAATGCAGTGGGGAAGCTAAAAGAGGTGATAATTTAAGGTGAGAAATTCTAGCTAGAGATTTCCTTTAGAAAATTGTTAGAAAGGTGAAATTTCTCTTCAATGCTCCCATTTCCCTTTTTGGTGCCTATCTACTTCTGCTCACTTGCTCACCTCTGGTACTGAGGACCAGCACACACAGTAAACGTTTGCTGAATTTTGAGTCTCTGATGTTGCGCCATATTTACTCTGGGCTTCCTCCCATCCCCATCTGGATCTCAGCTGATTATCTACTAATGTTCTTCCTCAAAGGTGTTATTTAAAAAGCTTAGAGCCTCTCAACCCTCCCATCAGCTATCCAGGATGCATGAACATTTCTTGAAGTTGGGATGGTCTTGAAGACCCAAAGAAATATGGAAGTATAGTTTTCAGTAATATAATAGTCTGGTAAAAGAGATATTGTAGGGCAAAAAAAAATCTACCCAGTACATATCATATCATGAAGTATTAGACAGTTGCTTATTTTTCATATTGGTGGGGCTTGCCTCATCATAGACTTAGTAGTGACAAAGAAGATCACAGTCCAGAGACCCTAATGAAACGTATTGAGATAATCACCGTGGACTTCCCTTACTTGGGGCATCGGTACCCTCATTTTCCTGTTCATGGAGCATTGAGCTGTTTCTCTTCCTTTGAAGCGAGCAGAGATTTGGGGCTCATTTTTCCATCAGGGTTTGCCAAAGCACTGAAGGACTCTGTGGTCTCAAAGTGGGCCAAAGATGAGCTCTGAGCTGTCTTTGACCTGGTGAATGGGGTCAGAAGGGGAGATACCAGAGCAGCTTGGGATGTAATTTGCCATCCTTTTCTCTTCCCACAACCATCCAAACCACAAACCAATATTTTATAGTCAAATAGGGGAGGTGGTTGGAGAGCAAATTGGAACCAGTCCCACAGTGGAGTGTGGGAGCATAAGGGCAGGGGAAAGGAGTCCATGTAGTGGTGTGGGAAAGCGAAGACTAGGGTAAAGACCAGAGAGTATCACCTGAAAAAATGAAACAAGTATATTCATGCCATCTGTTCCCCTTTCTGCTTTACAAATAGTTATGGGAACTACAGTCTTTTTTCTGACTTTCATTCTGTCCCTGATCTCCTGCAGTCAATGAAGTTGGCTTGTATCAAAGGAAGTATTGAAGCAAACCCTTCACTTCACAGGTTCCTCAGGTTAGAATGGTCAGGAGCTTTTGGAGACTTCCCATACAGCTGACCAGGAGCCAGCCTTGGGGCAAGGGGGAGTGCAAGCACTGAAGAGGAGTAGAACCATTCACCTGACTGTGAATGAGTCTATGTAGAGACAGGCTCAGACTAGGGCACACAATGCGGTTTATTCCCACCATCTATCACATTTGTAGGGTGTGTATATTTTACCGAGGTAGGTTATATGCATGTCAACATAGGTTGTTTAAATGGCTCACGGGAAGGAAAAAATGGATAGCAATGAAACCTTGCCCACTCCCCTCCAAAGGAAACTTTAATTCTTGCCTTGAGGGGAGCAAGAGAAAGGACCATGATACTGGCCTCACTGTTCTCCTCAGAGCCAGGATAATAGACTATAATTATATCTAACTGTGTCCCCTTAGATATTGCCAGTCTAGGAGAAAACTATTTTTTCTTAGTTTCAAGTTGCTTCTTGGTCACTGTCCCTCAGAGAGGTAGGGGTACCCCAAGCTTATATCCAAAGGCTTGATCCAGCAAATACTTGTCTCACAAAAGACTATCAGAAAGAAAGAATAGTGTAAACCCGTTTAGCCAAGCAGATAGCAAACAGAAATGAGAGAAGTTATATATAGATCAGCATACACAAAACAATACACTGAGGAATTGAGCTCTCCCACTGCGTGAGATGTATCAGCTTAACAAAAAGAGTCCCCAGTCTCATCTAAGGGGAAATTCCCTGAGGTCTCTAGGGAGATACACTGAAAGTTAGAGACATGTTGAGGCACTGGTTTCTTCCCTCTCCCTTTTCCTCTCCCTCTTCCTCCCTCTCCCTCTCCCTCCCTCTCCCTCTCCCTCCCTCTCCCTCTTCCTCCCTCTCCCTCTCCCTCTCCCTCCCTCTCCCTCTTCCTCCCTCTCCCTTTTCCTCTTCCTCCCTCTCCCTCCTCCTCCCTCTCCCTCCTCCTCCCTCTCCCTCCTCCTCCCTCTCCCTCCTCCTCCCTCTCCCTCCTCCTCCCTCTCCCTCCTCCTCCCTCTCCCTCCTTCTTCCTTCTTCCTTCTTCCTCTTCTTCCTCTTCTTCCTTTTCTTCTTCTTCTTTTTCTTCTTCTTTCCACAATCTGAAACCATGTGTGTCCTCTTCATAGCAAGAAGGAAGAAGAATGTGTATCTCTGAGCTTTCTTCTCAAGTCTTCCCCTTATTCATGAACACAGAGTCAAGTCAGCACTCTCTTCACTAATGAGGAATTTAAGCAAATGCTCTAGGCTTTAACCCAGGATTGTATACCCATTCATCAACCAATCAATCAACAAACACCAACTAGGTGAGAGGAATTGTGCTAGATTCTAGGAATACAATAAAAATGAGGTCATTCCTACCTCAAAAGGGCCTGCATTCTATTAGATGAAATAACATGGATGTAGGCAACTGATTGCATGCTAACTGTTGAACCCTGGGCAAGTCACTTAACCTCTTTTGGTCTCAGTTTCCTCATCTGTAAAATGGGAATACTGATAGCTCCTACTTCATAGTATTATTGTGAAGTTCAAATGAAACAATACGTGTAAAAGGTTTTGCAAATCTTAAAGTGCTATTTATAAATACTAGCTATTAGTAGGTAAATATGTATAAATGAAATAAATAAAGGTAATTTGGCAAGAGGAAGGACCAAGCACTAGTAGCTGAAGGGATGAGGAAAGGATCATGTAAAAGGTGTTGAGCTTTGAAGAAAACCTAAGAGGCAGAGATAAGGAAGCAATGCAATCTAGGAATAAGGGACAGCTTGTGCAATACAGATATAGCAATGGGACAGCTTGACTGGACTGTAGAGTGTTTGAAGGGGAGTGTTGTATAATAAGCTACAAAGGCAGGTTGGGAAGAACTTTAAATCTCAATTGGAAGAGTTTGTATTTAAACCTAGAGGAAATAGGGAGCTACTGGAGTTTATTGAGTAGGAGAGTGTCGAGGTCAGACCCGTGCTTTAGGAACGACCCTTTGTCAGCAAAGTGGGAAAGATGGAAGAGACTTGAGGCATGGAGACCAATTAGGACCAATCTCTTTCTTACCATTCCCATCAATGGCACTTATTTGCCTCTCCCTAGGCTACTGTTTTAGATTCTTCATTGTCTTCCTGTTTCTATTTCCTTGCTCTCATCTCCTCCCACCCATCTTCCACATCGATGTCATTCTTAATGCACAGTGGTGATCAAGTCATTTCTTAGCCAAAAGGAAAATTTTCAAGTGCCTCTCCATGGCTTGTGTAATAAATTCCAATGCCTCAGCTTGGCATTCAAGGCTCTTTATAATCTAGTTCCAATCAGCTCTGAGGTTATTATCTCCCATAATTGTCCTGGAATCGATACTTGCATTCATCTGGTACTGAAGCTCATTCTGATTTCTCCCCTATTTCTAGAAAATTGCAAAAATATTAGTATATGTATGTGTAAGTATATATGTGTATGGGTGTGTGCATGTTTATGTATATATGTATATCTTTGAGGTATATGTCTATATATGTATGTATATTATGTGTATATATGTACATATGTGTATGTGTATGTGCATGCATGTATATATGTATGTGCATGCATATGTGTATATGTATCTGCACTTAACTGTAGCCTTGGGGGGGCAGGAAGAGGGGAAAAAAGAACACAGTAAAAAGTGCACAGCAGAGAACAAAAGAAAACTTACAAGGACATAAAAAGAGATGGACAGCTCTTAACATAATGCATAGTATTTATTATATAGGTTTTCTTGAAATGGAAATTTATTGCTGTATATTTTGAATCCTCTCTCATGTTCTGCTGTGCACATGGCAATGCTTTTTTTTTTCCTTTCTTATTTTCTATTATTTTAGTTTTAGTATTTAAGTTGATTTCTTTTTTCCTTTCTTTTTGTATTTAAGTTTAAAATAAAAAATTCCAAATAAAAAATATTAACAATGTATTTTCTCAATACATTGGAAAACTTTTCTGAAATCAGTCCCAGTGTGGAGTTTCTGCTGGCAGGTTTCATTCCAAGTGGTATTAGAATTCACTCTGTGCATTGCCTTGAGAAAGTCAAGGGAGGGAAAGCCATTTACAGGGTTTACTAAGTAGTAGCCTGAAGGTGACATAACCAATAAAATCAGGAGGAGCCATCTAAGAAGAAAGACTTTTTTTAAAATATGTATTTTAGCTTCTACCAAAATCCTATTTATTTTTGAGCCCTAATATGCTGACTGGAGTAATGAGTCAATAGGTCCCATAACTGTATTATTGTTTTTGCCATTAATATTATTGCTTTAAATGTTCCTGTATTCCAAGCAGAAAGTTTCCATTGTTCAGTGTGTGTGTGTGTGTGTGTGTGTGTGTGTGTGTGTGAGAGAGAGAGAGAGAGAGAGAGAGAGAGAGAGAGAGAGAGAGAGAGAGAGAGAGAGAGAGAGAGAGCAAGACAATGAGAAACATGAGAAGCAGGGAGAGAGAGAGAGGGAGAGGGAGAGGGAAAGGGAGGTTGGAGGAGACAGAGAGAAAGAGAGAAAGGGGGGAGAAAAAGGGGGGAGGAAGAGAGAGAAGGGGAGAGAAGGAGAGAGAGAATGAATGAATGGATGCTAAAAGGTAGAGGCAGAGAAGAGGCAGTTTAACATGATTCTTCTCCATTTCTACTTTGAAATTGAAGTTCTTAGCCTTTTTTGCCTTAGCTTAGTTTTATGAGCTGAACCCAATGTTGACATTAAAGTAATCAAATTAAAACTTCAAGTCCTTCCTCTTTATCCCCCAATAACCCCTGGGTCAAGTGGGCAGTGGGCCCCAGCATTTTGGAACTCAGGGTGTAATGGGAAGAGTCCTGATTTAGAAGCAGAAAACATGGACTTAAGTACCAGACCTGCTGGTTACCTTTTGAACCTGAAGCAAGTCACTTGGCTTTTCGGGGTCTCAGTTTCCTCCCGAGTGAAATGGGTGTGGTGGTGGAGGATGATTAAATGAGTCTTTTAAGGCCCCTTTCAGCTTCATAGACTTTGATTATACTTAGGCCTTTCCAGCTTTTATTCCTCTTCTATATTCTACACTCTCGCAAAATGAGACTACTTGCTATTTCTAAACATGCCCCTTGCTGCCTCATCTCTATTTTCTTCATTCTTTCCTCTATATTTGGAATGTACTACCCCTCCCCATCTCGGTCTGCTAAAATTCTATCTAATTTTAAAGACCCACTTCAAATGCTACCTTATCTATAAATAAAGCCTTTCCTTGGTTTCCCATTGTGAAGTGAACTCTGGCAGCATTGCAGTCTGCCTTGTTGATACCATGAGAACCTTCAGCCCTGTGGAACCTGCTCTTTTCATTGGTGACTCCCTCCTTACAATCATTTTTTTGAGAGCCATGGTTCAGCTCACTCTCACTTGGACCCTCTTCAGGCTTCTTTTCCTTGCTTGCTGCATTGCCCCATGAAGCTATCCTTCTCCCTCCTCCCTCCTTACATTTCCTTTTATATAGTATCTCTCCATTAGAAGGTAAGCTCCTTAAGGGAATATCTGTCTTGTTGATAGTATTTGTATCCCTAATGCTAAGTATTTGAGGTGTAGCAGGACTAGAGACTGGGAAGCTGTATTGGTAATTAAGGAGGGCTTTTAGCACTTATTCAATCAAGTGCCCTCCAAGAGTTTGGCCTTTGTTTCCTTGATTAAATTAGGAGTCCTCAATGACCTCCTTGCCTCAAGGGAAAGCCTAGTTTACGTGGGTTTGAGTGACATGTTTATGATGTCAGAGGCTTTTAGACCACATGGGTTTAAGTCGCATTTTTGTGACGCTTTTAGGTCATGTGGGTGAGTCGCATGTGTGACTCACCTTTGACCCTAAACAACATGTATAAACCCAGAGGTTGGTGTTCTCTCTTGAGGCTCTCACTCTTGGAGGAGTGTTGGCCTGGGACTCTGGGCAGTAGCTCTAAGAGCCTCCCAGCTCATTAACCCGGATGGTGATTGTTTCTTGGTAACTATGAATTGTATTTGGTCTGTTTATAATGTATGTTTGTAATTTAGTTGTGTTTGCTCTAAAGTTCAGGGTGCTGGCTTTTTCCCCTGAACTAAGTGAGTTTATATGTATATGTTGGATTAAAGTAAGATTGTTAACCCCTTAACGTTGCTTTCCTTAGTAAAGCAGATCAGAAGAACCTGTGCTGGCAGTGTTCTTGTTGTGGGGCTTGTGTTAGTCTTTCACCCCCAAAACAGCTGCTAGCCAAATTGTTGCAACAAAAAATCTCGATGTCGATGTGGAATGTTCTCTACCTTTTCACCCACCTCAAAGTTGGCTCCAAGGCAGTTCACGGCTTTCACCTTTTCAAAGTTCCCATGCAAGCAGTCTTCTGCTCCCGTCTCGGTCAGTATCTCGGCAGCCACCATCAGCTTTTTCTCTCTCCTCACCAGCTGCTCCAGCCAAATCTGCATGAAGGCCATTCTCTGCTTTTTCTCTGAAGTCTGTATGAAGGCAGTTCTCTGCTCCTGTTTCAAAACTCCACATATAATATGACCTCAAAATATACACCTTTCAGCACAGTCCTCTGGAGCCAGGCTTATCAACTCAAGCCCTCAGAAGGAGGAATTATCTCCCCGGGGCCCAGCTCTGGGCTCCTGGGAAACCACTCCCATCATTGCCACTGGCCTGTTTTCCTTCAGGCCTTTGTTGATCCTGGGGCTCCATAGAACTGTAGCTACCCCAAGTACAAAGAGCAATATAATGACTGGGAAACATTCAAGCACCATCTCAGTACCCCCAATTACCATAATTTCCTTTTGATCTGCAGATCCTACCTGGCATACCATTTTGTTGCAACAATTCAGCTAGCAGCTGTTGTGGGGGTGAAAGACCAACACAAGCCCCACAACAAGAACGCTGCCAGCACAGGTTCTTCTGATCTGCTTTACTAAGGAAAGCAACATTAAGGGGTTAACAATCTTACTTTAATCCAACATACATATAAACTTACTTAGTTCAGAGGGAAAAGCCAGCACCCTGAACTTTAGAGCAAATACAAATTACAAATGTGCAATATAAACAGACCAAATACAATTCATAGTTACCAAGAAACAATCAGCATCTGGGTTAATGAGCTGGGAGGCTCTTAGAGCTGCTGCCCAGAGTCCCAGGCCAACACTCCTCTAGGAGTGAAAGCCTCAAGGGAGAACACCAACCTCTGGGTTTATATACCTTGTTCAGAGTCAAAAGTGAGTCACACATGCGACTCACCCACATGACCTAAAAGCATCACAAAAATGCGACTTAAACCCACATGGTCAAAAAGTCTCTGATGTCACAAACATGTCACTCAAACCCACGTAAACTAGGCTTTCCCTTGAGGCAAGGAGGTCATCAAGGACTCCTAGTTCAATCAAGGAAACAAAGGCCAAACTCTTGAAGGGCACTTGATTGAATAAGTGCTAAAAGCCCTCCTTAATTACCAATACAGCAACTAATCTGGCCTCAGACACTTGCTAGCTGTGTGACCCTAGGCAAGTCACTTAACCCTCTTTACCTCAGTTTCCTCATCTGTAAAATGAGCTGGAGAAGGAAATGGCAAACCACTCTAGTATCTTTGCCAATGGAGCCACAAAGAGTCAGATATGACTGAAGAACAACAAACAAAAGAGGCTAAAGAGGTATATTCTGCCTCCCTTTAAGCTGAACAAGAATACTCTCATGTTCCATGTAGGCGGACAGCTCTCACAACATGTCAGGACTCCTCACATATTATATTTCATAATATAGTTAGTTGTACACATATTATCTCCAATAATAGGCTATAACATTTCTTGAGGATAAGGGTCATGTTTTACTATCTTGGTATTTTCCTTAGTATGTGGCATATAGCTGGCATTTAACAAAACTTGAGTGGTTATTTCAAGTACCATGGTAGGACATGAAGAAATTGTTTTTGTGCCTTC
Source organism: Trichosurus vulpecula (assembly GCF_011100635.1). Classification (NCBI taxonomy): domain Eukaryota; kingdom Metazoa; phylum Chordata; class Mammalia; order Diprotodontia; family Phalangeridae; genus Trichosurus; species Trichosurus vulpecula. Next base: position 64,505,825 of record NC_050580.1, on the reverse strand, counting down.
TTGGCACTAGTGAAGTCACTGTCCAATGCCCACTGTACCTATGTGTAAGCCAAGCCCTGGCAAGTAATATGTTCATGAATAATCAAATATGAGAGCTGAAAGGAACCCTGGGTTTGATCAAGTTCCCTCAGCTGGATGGCACCACCATTGACTACTAGCTCTTTTTCCTTCTGATGCTTACTGGATTATTTGCCATCTCATTGATGGATAGAATAACTCATTCCTTGGAGAAGAAGCAGCTGTTTCTCTTCAGAGCATATAGCTCCCTCTTCTTTGTATCCTTGAATGAATGAACAAGTATTTAAGCACTTCCTCTGTGCCGGGCACTGCACACATGCCACTTAGCTCCAAGTATTCAGTAATCCTTCTTCCCTTTCTTTTCTCTATGACATTCTTCCATCATCCAAGCTCCTGACACAGGTATTTCTCTCTGCCTCCTCAGATTCTTTTTTTCCCTTTGTCTTCATGCTGAAGTCCTTCAATTTTTTTAAAGAAATACTTCATCTTCCCTGATAGTCTGGAGAAAAACAGGGAGGCTTTTCTTGACATCCACTCTTCTAGGAGGGAGACCAGCCTGCACTTTGAACATTGAGAGCAGCTGCATAGCTTTGCCAGAAATGCAAAAATAACACATTCTCTGAAGGTCACTGTAAAATTCTCTCTCCTCTCAATGTTTCCAAGAGGCAAGATTTTCAGCCTTTGCTATTCTTGAAGTAGTCTCCCTTGAGACTTCCTGTAGGGGGGAAATGCTTGTTCATCTTCAGTGTTGTCGCTTTCCTTCTTCCCGCTTAAGAAGCTTGGCACTTAGACTCATCTTTCACTTTTATTCCTCTTGCCTTGTCTTATCAACTTATCTTAGTGACCTTGTCTTATTGGCTTCTCCTTGAATCCTTCTACATCCTCTCCTTTTCTTCTCATACTGTCCAAGTCTTTTTCTCCCTCCTGCTAAACTTCTTCTCTTCCTTAAGCTTCTCCCCAAATTTTCCCTCCCTTAGTGCAATCTCTGGCTGTTAAGCTCTCCAAGTCTCTTCTACAAGTTCCTCCATTGCTTCAATCCAAATCTTCCTGTTCTTCCACTGTAAAGCTTTTATTCCATAGGATAAACGCATGACTCTTTGGGAGGATTAGAGAAAGATTCAGGGAAAAGAAGACTTTTGAATCAAGCTTTAAAAGATGGTAGGAATAAGGCATAGAGAGTACTTATAAGACACTTAGCTTAATGTGGATGGAGTATAGACTTTATAGGGTGGCTTAATGTGGGTGGAGTATTGACTTTATAGGGTGGCAGAGTATAGTATGAGATAGGAGGCAGATTGTAGAGAGTCATGAATAGCAGACAGAAGAGTTTGAACCTTACTTAGCAGGTGATAGGGAGCCACAAAAGATTTTTGAATTTAAGAGAGACAGCTAAGGGATGCAGAAAGTGCCAGTGATTTATCCATGAGTATGAAAATCACAGTCCATATTTATGGTGAAAGTCTCACCCATTTTAATCTGATTCAGGCTACACCCGGGAATGTTGTAGGCTGCATGAGGCCTGCAGAAAGTGCATGTGACACCTTTCCTTTAGACAACTCCATAGTACTACAAGTTTCAGAGAAGACACTGATACTTTACTACTTGGCCTGGTGGTTAAAAAAGTAAGCCACCACTCAAATCCTTTCTCATTTAAACACTTGGAGCCTTTTAAGCTGATTCCAAAGAGAAAATATTCTTGAATGGGGACAGAAAAGACTCCTATTAGTACACTTTAAATGTTCATGTCAGTATCTAATCATCAGGCCCCTGCAATCCTGACTGCCTGAAAAATCTGATGCTAATTTGCAAGCAAGGAACAGCAATTAAGCTTGGTTTGGTTTTAATGGATGTGATTTGTGGGAAACAGCTATTGGAGGCAATGGAAAGAAGCCTCACTGAAGAGCTGCAATTTGACAGTATTTCGTTCCTTTTGGTAGCTCTCACAATTTTTCAGAAGAGACCTAGGGACCGAAATCAATAGGAGGGACTTCAGAAGGAAAGCAAATGAAGCAAAAGACAAGGCAAAAAAAATACCTCCTCCCTCTGTCTAAAACAACTTCGAAGAAGGTAGCTTTGAGCAAGGCCTTTCAATAGGATTTTGATGGAAAAACATTTGGGAAAGGAGAAAGCTAGAATGAAGGGAATGAAACTTGAAGGTGGAGGAAAAAAAGGACATCTGAGGAATAGTAGGGTTTTAGTTTACCTGGAGCATAGGCTTCATGCAAACGAGTAAGGTGAGACACAGTTGGATGGAAAGATAAGTTGGGAGCACACTGGAGAACTTGCACAATAAAAGGTTAAGAACTTTTCTTTTTTCAGTATATCTGCTATGTAAAAATGTGTTTATGTTGAAATAAATAATTACAATTTTGTGTCATTAGATATGTCAACATTGTACACCATATGTCTTTTGGTGTTTGACATTATGCCTTTGTACATCTCTCTCTGTGTAGGGGAGGTAGCCAATTCCAATGAAAAGAACATGGATACGACCTGGTTTCATCATTCTATGGCCTACTTCATCTCTCTTCTTCCATAACTTTGTCACCATCTAATTCTTTTAGGCCATGGGGACACCATTGAGTCAGCTAGAGGGACCCTAAGAATAGGCTTCTTTAGTGGCCTGAAATATTTATAGGATATTCAACATGGGAGACTCTGACTCAGTTCTCACAAAGAGAATCAATTCCACAACTCTGCACTGGGATGCAAGGGATCAATTTGTAAAAATTAATATTGTATGATTGACCTCAATGGAAGGCAGATAAAAATTATGGTGGGATAAGTCACCATCTCCTATTTTTCTTTTATCATTTGCATTTGGCAGGCTGTGGCACAGGTGGATAAAGTGATTTCTTTTGTGGATAAAAAAAATTTGGGGGCATAAGCTCATCTGATGTAAGCTCAGTGAAAGAACCTCCAGGACAATTCTAATAGCATACAGATTGATAGAAATAATATGTATTTCATCCTCTTCCCACTTGGCTTTGCTTTCTTACACTAAGTCTCTGTATTTTGAGAGCTTTTCATTCCATGTAGTATAGAAATTCAGTATTCAATTCATCTATTAAATGCCTTCTAAATTTTTACAGGTCTATAGTATTTCTAGGAGATTGATCGTGATGATGGCAATGCATGATAATTAATGGATATGTATAGGTTATGAACTTATGATTTCATTGAAACATAGAAGTTTAATCTGATGAAACTCCATCTACCAAAAAGTGAGCATCTTCTCTGTTAACTTATACTCTTAGAGAGTTGCCTAGAGCAGAAATGTCAAATATAAGGCCTGTGGCACATGTACCCATAACACTCCTGAGTATGACTGAAGCAATTAAAAATATTTAAGAAAGATTTAACAATAAAAAATACAATAAAACATAAATAATGTTACATTTTAAAACTAAATCAATATGGGGCCCTCTGAGATCCTTTTATACAAATTAGTGAGCCTCATTTCTATTTTCAATGGACACCCACTGGTCTAGATCACTGATAGGTCATCTGACTTGTCAAGAATCACATAGCCAGCATGTGTCAGAGGCAACACTTGAAACCAAGATTTCCTAACTTTGTTCTTTATCCACTACTGCCTCTGAAATAGGTAACTATATATGTCTAATATTAGTCACCCAAAACGCCCAGTTTTAAGCATAGAGGTATCATTGTAAAATACCTAACTTAAAAAGAATTTTAAAAATTGAGACAAAAAGAATGTCTCAGTTATTTTACCTGAAATTCATACAAGACCCAGGGAAAAGAAGTGGAATTTCACATCTCATATGAACATTTTCAGACCTGAGCTTCCCCTCCCTTTTTCCACATGGACACTGCTCAAAGATGGCTGGTTTTCATCTGAAATTCACAAAGTGTCACATTCTAGGTGCTCTGATAGATTGAGATGATTGGAACAAATCTAGGCTCTAGGTCACCGCAGAGATGGGTGAATAGAGACATGGATCCACCCATTTCCAAAGAAATTTTGAGAGGATCGGTTATAGTCATATTTTCTTTAAAATCAAGCCCCCCAAAAATTAATTCTTGACATAGTATGGTGAAGTAGACAAGAGTGTTGGCTTCAGAGTCAGGGGTTTGGGTTTGAATCCATGCTCTGCCTTTGCTTCCTATATTACTTTGGTCAAATTGCTTAATTTTTCTGAGTCCCAGTTTCCCCAAGTATAAAACAAGGGTGTTAAACTAGATAACTTCCAAGATCCATTGAGCTGTATCTATGATCCTATTTCTATCTCCAGTTCTGCCAAAACAACCCCACTTTGTGATTCCCTTCTCAGGACTTCAGCTTCTCATATGGTAAATGACAGGGGTGCTTTAACTGACCTCTCTAAAGTGACTTCCAGCTCCAATATTCCATATTACTGTGTGTGTATGTATGTATCTATCTGTATGTGCAGTTGATCATACCCAGTAACAACTCATTAAGAAAAAATAAATCCCCATAAATCTCACTGATTAAGGGATTTAGTGATTATCTTGGATTATTGTTGTTGGAGGATGAATTAACTGGCTCTGACTAGGGTTAGATCCATCCATTTGTTCATCTATAATAAAGTGACTCAATTGAAGAATTACTTTTTGCCAGCTCCCTTCCTCCACTCTTTTAGAAGGAGAGAAAGCAGAGAGATCTGACCCTAGAGAACTGAGAGCAAACATTGGCTAGGAGGGAGGATGATTCCTGCACATTAACATAACTCCCTCCCCAGGCACAGCCTCAACTTCTCCTTAACCTCAGAGAAAACAGCCTTTTCACTGAAAAGACAGTAGCAACTACAGCACTGGTGAATTAGTAAGAATTCCCCGGACCTTTCTCTCAGCCACATGGTCCTAGAAGGGGGGACCCTGTGGGAAAATGATAAAAATGCCTAAACTCCAGCTTCCTAGATAGAGGAAGAGACATTTCCTGAATATTTCCCAAATTTCTTGAATATTAGAGTTCTGCAACCCAGCCTTTGATATAGAGAAGAGGGAACTCCTGGGCAGGACCAGTCTCTTGGAGAGAACAAGCTTGTCAAAGAGAAAGGAAACATACTTTGAAGAAATCTTTAGGCCATAAAAGAATAGTCATAGTAGTAATAGCATTTTTAAGTAATGTCGTTATTAATGTTGATACAACTGATTGCATCTGTATCTCACTTGGGAGAGAGATACTCAAAGATAATTTGTTGAGTCCAAAAAAAACCATATCATATGAATGATGTGAGAATCTCTATTATAAATCAAGGGAAGGACAAGATGGAATGGATTTACATTGTAACTGAGACATTTAGATCACACAGAGGAAGAACTTTGTGACAGTTAAAGTTGTATGGAACTTGAAAATGTGATTACAGTTAGTTTAGAGAATTTCTTCATTTGAATTTTTTTTACTAAAAGAAGCAAGTAACTCTCTTGGGTACTTTAGGAACTTTGAACTGAACAGCTAAATAGAGGGAAAAAGATGAACAGCAAAAAAAATTAAGTATTAACCTAAAAGAATAGGGAAAGAAAATAAGTACAAAATAAATGGATAGAAACACAAGCTTACCAATCATAATTTTAAGTGTGAATGGATTAAATAGTTTAATGGAATGAAAAAGTGTCATATAGAAAAATAAAACAAAGTACAACAATCTTATAAACAAAAAAAATCTAAAAAATTGAGACACATTCTTGAGTGTGTCAAGTAAACCCATAACTTGGAATTTTTGCAGCCAGGGATAAATACCATGAGATATTCGTGGGACAACTATATTGTTTAGTGGATAGAGTGCTGGGCTGGGATCAGGAAGACTTATCTCCCGGAGTTTAAAAAATCTCTCCTCAGATGCTTACTAGCTGTGTGACCCTGGTCAAGTCACTTAAGCCTATGTGACTCAGTTTTCTCATCTGTAAAATGATCTGGAGAAGGAAATGATAAATAGTACATTTTCCAAGAAAACCCCAAATGGAGTCACAAGGAGTCAGACATGACTGAAACGACTGAAGAACAACATTCCTAGGTCACAATACAAGAAGTATGTTCCAGGGGATAAAACACTATTGGGGAAGATAGAAATCTTAAGATACCAGTTCAAGGATTCTATTGTAAGGACTTGGCAAAAGGGAAAGAACATGTTGGGGAAAGGGAGGAGCTCACCACTGCTTACAGTCTGGTAGCTTCCTGTTTTAACTATTTTTGCTACTAGCTACTAAACTCTGTTATTTCTGCACTGTTAAAAGACTGTAAATGCTGTTGGTACCATTTCAAGTTGGTGCACTGAATCAAACTCTTGATTGCACTGCCCTAGTTACAGCTTTGGGGTGCCAGGGAAGGACTAGATGATCTTTCTAGGTTCATTCCCATCTTAGGATCCTATGATTCTCCATAAATAGACAGGATGTACACTAATCCTGATGGTCTATTTTAATTCAACATAACATTCTAAATTCCAGATTTGTGGAGGTATGGAGTCAGGAAGACCTGGATTTTAATCCTGTCTCTGATATTTACTAGTTGGAGATGCAAGATAAGTCACTTAACATTCTCTGGGTTTCAATTTCTTCACCTGTAAAATGGGAAAAACAATATCTAGTCTACAGAAGTGTTGTGAGGATCAATTCAATAACATCTGTTGTGAGAAATGAGTATTTCTGTCTTGTGTTTAATAGCTAATTATTGTATTAGGAGCAAGGCTTTCTCCTTTCCTACTTTCTCATTTAGAAACCAAGTATGGGAAATCTCTCTTAAAGATTTATCCAGGCTAAGATCTAATCAGATGGTAAAAGAAATTCTAAATTTGGGCTAATGGGTACATTCCTGCTCATTGTGTTTGCTCAGACAGGCCTGGGAAAATGTGGATCCTCCCTTTCGTCAGACAGGTGATACGGAAATTGATGTCTCTTTGACCAAGATTTGGGTGACTCATGTCATGTACAACCAAGACCCTCACTGTAATATAGCCCACCCTCTCATTGTAATATTCATTCTCTCATTAATTGTTAGCCGATCAGAGTTGATTGTCAACCTGAGGAACACCTACTCTTCCATGGGCATATAAACTGCAAGCCCAACACCACGAGGGGATTTTGGTCCAAGAGATATGGCAAAATAGTCATCCTTTTATTAATCAACATGTTGGCCTTACTAATAAAATGATTAAATTACCCAGAAACTATGTCTCTTGAATCTTTTTAAACACGACAATATAAAGCAATACATAAATTTGAAAGTGCTATGTGCTGTTACTATTACTACTAATGCCATTAATATGGTAATGTTACTACTACTACTACTACCACCACCACCACTGCCACTATTACTACCACTACCACTGCCACTACTACTACCACTACCACCACCACCACCACCAGCACCAGCACCAGCACCACCACCACCACTACTACTACTACTACTACTATTATGCTTTCTCCAGAGGTTTTGAGTTCCTTGTCCTAATGTTGTATAGGAAGTAGTCCCTAAAGGTCTCTGCCATGGTATCCAGGGAAGCTAACTCCTAGTCACTACCTTAGACCTGAAATGAACCCAGAGTAGAGTATCTTCAAGGACAAAGTAGGAACTTTGTGCTGCTTAGATTCCCTAATATCACTAGATTTCCATATAAATAATAAGCCAGAAAAGGAGCTACAGTGTAGATACGTGTCTCTGACAAGAAATGCTACCAGGTGCCTCGTCTTTGTTTCTCTTATAACAAGCTGAGCCAGTAGCTCATTGTCCCAGTTGCTTCCATCCCTATATCTGCACACTGGACACACTTTCGATGTCTCTACCTCCAGGCTCTGGTGCCACCTTCCTTGCCTATATGCCATTAGTATGTTGTTGAAGCAGCTGCTATGCCTGGCAATGTCTTTTCTCATGACTATCAGTTAATCATCCCCATCATTTAGCTGCACAGAATTTTTTTTTGACTGCTTGGTAGGAAATAGGAATGATGAGGTGGAGACAGAGAATGAAAGGCCATGAGATACCGTCACCAGGATCTTCCCATCATTTCTTAGCTGCTCTGAAAAGAAACCTATCTCTGTGGGGAAATAAGCTAAATTTAAGTACATGTATTCATTTCTTCTCACTAATTTTTTCCCTCCCCTTCTCCTTCCTGGCCCATCACAGATCAAAAAACTTTAATTGTTCTCACCTCAGACAAGGAAAGAGTATTTGTATCTCTACACATAGGATAGAGAAACTCAGTTATCTATCATCATTTTCACATAGTTATGTGATCAGCCAATAAATCAATGAGTAAATAAATGTAATGGAGGTTGCAAGGATAGGAATGAGTCTCTAGGGCCCCCCAACTTGGTTATTAAAATTTAATTAGCAAATTACTTCCTGATGTTAATCAATTCTTGTTGCAAATGAATTAGGAGGTGTTGCATTTTAGCATTTTCAACAAATAGGCTCAAAAACCATTGAAACTCTTCATTTGGAAAAAAAACTTATAAAATTCTATTTTCTGATGCTTTTTGTGTGACACACATGTTTCAGGCAACAAAAACTTAGTTTAGTTAATCATAATCACTTCATCCTATCATTTGCTATTATCTCAAGATACAATACTCACTTGGGGTGAGATTCATCACTAACAAAAAAGATGTAAATACATATTTTGAATAATCTGTATAATTTAGATATTCTTTGGCTGACCTTGTCTGCTGGATCTGATTAGAAAGTTGTTGTTTTTAACCTTGTTTTATGGTTTAAGGAGAGTGTGCACAAGAAATAATAAGTATCAGTTACACCATTTTCTTTTTATTCCATTGTACTCATATTATTATTTTTAATGCACAATTTTTTCAGGAATCATCTAAATTCACATGATCATTTTGTAATGGCTAGTTTATTTAAAATTAGATAATAGAGGTAGGGTCTGGACCTACTAAAACAATCTCTCTGAATGCAGGTCAGCCCCTTCTCTGAAGCTCACAGTCTTAGAGAGTTGCCTAGAGCTTTGAGAATTTAAAAGAATTTCTCAGAGTCACACAGCCACATGTCAGAGTTGAGAACTTCAGCCCAACTCCTTCTGGATCCAAAACTATCTCTGCCTCCATTATACCAACCTGCCTCTATTGTTGTTTATAGGGAATAAACTACCTTACTGCTCCTAGTCTAAGCAAAGGCTTGATAGCCACTTGTCCAAATATTACAGAGGTGATCCTTTGAGGGTTTGACTCAATGGGATCTCTTCCAACTCTTAAGAAACTTTAATCCCTAGATCCACTAAAGAAGTACAGGTAAAACACAATACATTAAAATATGCTAAAAGTAAATGAATGAGTGAAGGCTCCACTGTTAATTACTCCACATTGTGAAAATGCCACTTTCCTTTTCTATTGCTGAGTATACCTCATGTGGCATGTGATCATCTGAAAACCTAACTAAGGGTACCAGTGCCAACTGATATATTAATATTTAGTTAGCTTAGTTATTTTTTCAGTGACGTCTGACTCTTTATGACCCTATTTGGGTAATTCTCAGCAAAGATACTGGAGTGGTTTGCCATTTCCTTCTCTAATTCATTTTATAGATGAGGAACTGTGGCAAATGGGCTTAAGTGACTTGCCCAGGGTCACACAGCTAATAAGTGTCTGAGGCCAGAATTAGAATTCAGGAAAATGAATCTTCCAGAATATAAACCCAGCACTGTATCCACTGTGCCACCTAGCTGCCCATATTAACTTTTAGTAAAGCTTATTTTTTCATGTCAAAGATAACATCAGAACTTCTAGTTATATATACATATCTATAGACATGCATATCTATAGACATGTAGGTGCTAAATATTTGTATTTTTGTGTATGTGTGTGTATAGTCAATCAGTCAACAAGCATTTATCAAGCACTTATGTTCTAAGCACTGTGCTAAGTGTGGATACTAATATAAGCCAAAAAGAAATGCAGTCTCTCACCTGAAGGAGCTTACATTCTAAGGGGAGAAAGATAGCACATAAAAAAGAGCTAACAACTTGGGGGTTGGGAATAAGAGGGATGGCAGCTAAGTCCAGAGAATAAGTGTTGGCTAGTATGAAACCCTTCCCCAAAATGGACGTTCTGGGAAAAAATCACTAATGGGAGAAGAGGCCTAAAGAAGCAGAGTCAGGAAACAGCTGAGGCATGGTTGAGTAGTTGAGAAACTACACATATGTGTGTATGTATATATCTATATCTATGTCTATGTCTGTTTCTATGTCTATGTCTATGTCTGTCTATATCTATATCCATTTTCATACATATACACATGTGTGTATACATATATGTGTATGTGTACATATGTGTGTTATATACATATACACACATATGTTTTGGAGTATGCATATATATGTACACAGCCAAACACATAATGTATATATGCATATGTGTGTGAATATGTTTTACTTCCCACATTGTCATGACATGTTGGGCACCTTACTTCAGATGGCACTATACTGGAAAGTCTAGAAGAGACTTTTCAGCTATAAATCAAGTGGTTTCCCATTTGTGTGTCTAGTATAGTTAAAAAAAATTGAGCATTAACAGGGGTGCCCCAACATGCTGTTTTGAGGGAATATTTTAGGGATACAATATTTAGTCTCAAATGTGCTCTTTCAAATATAAAGGATGGAAACACAAACACCTTGGTGGCTATGGGTGATTGTTGGTGTGTGCATATATACTGAGGGGACAGTTTAGATGATCGAGACCTGTTAAGGCAGCAATGCGGTGCAGTGGGTAGAGTGCCAGGCCTAGAGTCATGTAGACATCTTGAATTGAAATCTAGCCTCAGACACATGCTAGCTGTGTGATTCTAGGTAAGTCACTTAACCCTGTTTGCTTCAGTTTCTTCATCAGTAAGGAAATGGTAAACCACTTTGATATCTTTGCCAAGAAAACCCCAATGGGGTCACAAAGAGTTGGACAGGCCTGAAAAGCAACTGAACTGAGGGCCTTGCAAACTCCAAAGCTAATCCACCTTGTTGAAATTTTGTCCTTAGTGGCCTTAGCTCCCAGACCAATCCAATAATATTTATTAACTGATTATGAACTTAATATTCTCCAGCAATTTTTAAAGGGCCCAAGGTGGTTTTTAGGGCTTGTTTAAAGCAAAGTTGAATATTTTTTCATGTGATAAGGTGAAACTAGTGGGATCTTAGAGCTGGAAGGAATCTTAAAGATTTTGTGAAATCCCTTCATTTTATAGCTGAGGAAATGAAGGTTCATAGACTTAAAGTGACTTTCCTCTGGTTATACAGGGGCAAAAATGTGTCAGGGAGACAGTATGGTACAGTGAAAAGAGCCAGGGTTCATGTCCTGCCTTTTATACTTAGATCTTAGGTGACCTTGGACAAATTATTCAATTTCTCTGGGTCTCTGTCCTTGTCTATAAAGTGAGGGGGTTGGATTTGATGGTCTCTGAGTTCCTTTTTAGGTCTAGGGCTATTAACCATGACCCAAATCTAATTCTTTTGACTCCAAATTAAGGTTTCTTTCCAAAACATCGTACTTAATTAGAACTTGTATTCCTAGTATGCAGTGATCTCTTCAGAGAGTTGTTCCCTTAACAGAGAAAGGCAATATTAGAAAGTACACAGAAAGTCCTAACATAGGAGAAAAAGCACCAGATTTTGATTATAGGGACCTCCATTTGAATACCAGCAACATCACTTACTACTTGTGTGACCTTGTGCAAGCAATTTAATTATCTGGGCCTCAGTTTACTCATTTGAATGATAAGGAGGAATGGGGAAGATTGAATTAGATGACTTCCAAGGTTCTTTCCAGATCTAAATCTACCATCCTATGATCCTAACTGGGTAACTTTAAGCAAGTAATTAGTTTCTCTGGTGTCACTTGCCTTGTGACCAATAAATGGAATCAGGGATTTGAACTAGATAATTACTGAAATCCTTTTTAGCTCGAAATCTATGACTCACTGTTAGACTGATGAACGCTAATGTCACCACTTGCCAACCTGTCATCCTCCTTCCTCAACTCTCCCCTCCCAAAATGAGAGCCAAATTAACAAGCATTTATTAAGCACCTACTATGTGCCAGGCACTATGCTAAGTGATGAGAATTTAAGAAGGAAAAAAATAGTTCTTGCTCTCAAGGAGTTCACAGTGTAATAGGGGAGACAACATGCAAAAAAAAAAAAACAACTAGGTACAAGCAAGATATATACAGGATGAATAAACAGAGGGAATTTACTAACATTAAGGGTCACAGGGAAAGTTTTTTTTTTTTTTTATAGAAAGTGGGATTTTTAGCTGAGACTTAATAAAAACCAGGGAGAGGTGCCTGGATATGGAAATGAGGAAGGAGGGTATTTCAGGCTTAGGAGTCAGCCAATGAAAACGCACAGTCCAAAGATGCATTGTCTTCTGCAAGGAATAGCAATGGAGTCAGTCACTGGATTATAGAATACTCTAAGAGGAATAAGCTATAAGAATACTGAAGTCAGGGTGACTTGGTAACTGAAAAGGAAGAAAATTTTAAAATCCAAAGAGAGTTTTTTAAATTAGATCCTGTAGGTAATAGAAAACATGGGGAGGAGGGGAATGACAGGGTCAAACCTGCGCTTTAGGAAGATTGCTTTGACAGTTGAGGTGAGGATATACTGGAGTGGGGAGAAACTTGAGGCAGGAATTACCAACCAGCAGGCTATTGCAACAGTCTAGGGATAAGGTGAGGAGGGCCTGTTTTAAGATGGCGAAAGCATCCAAAGGTCAGGGGCAGAGCAGAATGAGAGATACTGTGATGGTAGAATTGACAGGACTTGGCAACTTGTTGGATGTGGGGGTGGAAGAGAGAGTGAGCAATTGAGGGTGACATCTATACTGTTAGTCTAGGTGACTTTCAGTGCTTTCCAAAGTAATACAGAAGTTAGGAGCAGAGGAGTGTTTGAGGGAAAGAAAAGTTCAATTTTGAACATATGGAATTTAAGATGTCAATGGGACATACACTTCCAAATGGCCAGTAGGCAGCTGAAAACATGAGACAGCAGATCAGGACAGAAGTCAGGGTTGGATAAATAGATTTGAGAATTGTCTGCATAGAGATGATAATTAAATCCATGGGATCTGATGAGATCACCAAGGGAATTATAGAGGGAGAACAGAGAAGGACCCAGAACAGAGCCTTAGAGGACACCCATGATTTGGGGGGCATGACCTGGATGAAGATCCAGTACAGGAAACTATGGAGTGATCTGACTAGTAAGAAGAGAACCAGGAGAGAATACTGATGTGAAACTCAGACTATCAAGAAGAGAGTGATGGACAGTGTTCAAAGACTGAGAGGTCAAGAAGGATGAAGACTGAGAAAATATTAGATCTGACAATTAAGAGACCATTGGTACCTTTGGAGAGAGCAGTTCAGTTAAATGATAAGGCTGGAAGCCATGCCTTCCTATCCTCCATTCTCCCTTCACACACACACACACACACACACACACACACACACACACTCGTGCACACACACACATCAATGAGATGTAGACCTCTAAGGTGATGTAACTCATTAGGCACAGAGCTTGGACTAAAGTCAGGGTCTCATGACCATCAGTATGGGGTCCTTTCCACCACGTCGGGTTGCCTCCCCTAATGAATCTGTCACTCATTTGTTTTTAAATGGGACCATGTTGGGTGCTGCACAGATTTGAGTGAGTGCACTTAAAACTGTATGTGTCATGAACTCCCTTGGCAGTCTGGAAAGTCTGTAAACCTATTTTCAGACCATTTTTAAAAATAAAATCCATAGGATTACAAAAGAAACCTTTTATATTGAAATATAATTATAAAAATATTGAGGGGAAAATTTGTCGCCCCAGGTTAAGAACCCCTGGTTTAAGGGAAGGGTCCTTGCTTTGGACAGTATCACCATTAGGAGACACAAACCCATGATTAAAACACTAAATAAATGCACAGAAAAATACTAAAATTTTAGGGAAGTGCCAAGAAGATGTAGTAGGATCTGTGCCAGATGCTAACCCTTTGGCTATGCTGTAGAGCATCTCTCTATCCTTGTGTTCTCCTGCTTTTAAGCCCACAGCTCTAGTGATCTTTAGTTCCTTGTCTATTTTTGTCTGAGAGATGAGGAGGAAGTGTTAAATTAACATTCTCTCAAACTTTAATAGTTTTTTGCCCTTGATAAAATGAGAGCCCAAACAGCTACAGCTAAGCAGGACGGTGTAGAATGATTCCTTTTTCACCATTCTAGACCCTTGGCCCAACCGGAGCATTCAACATCAATCTGTGGGTATTTTATATTAGGCAAACCAGGACTCCCTTCTCTCATCTCATCTTTTTTTCACTCTTCCACACATGGCCATAACCACATTGAGTCACTCAGAAGCACTGTCCCATTTGGTTAAACCTGGACCCTAGTCAGAGATCTTCCTCTATTCCCAGTTAATTTTGAGGTACTATGAAAAAATTAAATGGTATTCTTAATATTCAATCATTTATGGGGACTTTGTATGTCCAAAAAATCTCAGTTGAAATTTACTTGACCCAGATTCCACCAAGGGCATTTACCACATTGATCGCAATAAACCTCTTATAGCCCGTGGGAACTAATCCATCTGAAAAGGTCTACACTGCCTGGGAAGTGAACTCTGGATTTGGCTACCCCATAAATTTTTTATTATAAATCTGTGCCCTTGGGAATACTGATACTTCAAAAGAATGGAACTGGACTATCTGGTAATAGGTCATTTCTATTAGATTAAAGAAATATGGAAGTCTTAAGGGACACCTCAATAACCCATTCAAAAGGGATTAATACAAGTTGGCATGAACATAAGAGGTGACCATTCCAGATGCCAAGACTTCTTGGAGCAGGAAGCAGAAAGGCCCCAGCAACAATCAGGAAAAAGCATAATTCTAGAAGTCAATAGAGATCGTCTACTCAAGTCAGTTGGTAGCACTATACAGACAAGACAGAAGGGATGATAGCCCTATATGGTATTCTTTAATGGACACTACACCAAATTCCTTCCCCAGTTGATCTGCCACAACTGTCAGATATTCTGTCATTACAGATTATGTTGTTGCTTCTCTGGGCATCTTCTTTGAAAATCCAAATTTCTCTGAACAAGATACTACATTAATCTTTTATTAGACACTTATGCCTTACCACAAATTATTTCATCAGAGGCAGCATATTACAATGGAAAGAACTCTGGATGTAGAGTTGGTAGATTTGGGCTTTAATCACAGACTAACTCTTAATTGATTAGTTACCTTAGACAAATTACCTATTTGGGTTTTGGCCTTCCAACCTGTAAAATGATAAGGTTGGACTATATGAGTGAAAGTTACAATATGACATATATCAGATAAATAGAAGGAAAAAGTTAACAATTAGAGACTTCCAAAAGTGGAATTGCTATTTTGGTAGATATTAACTTCTCCAACACTGGAGGCCATTCATCACTTGGTGGCTTAATGGCCATTCTGGACAGGGGGAATAATATAGAAGGAAATCCTGTTCTTGTATAGGTCAAACTAGATGATCTCTCAGGTCCCTTCCAAATATGAGATTTTAAAACTATGTAGTTCCTTCAACTTAAATATTTTAATATCATACCACTCTCCTCAATGGCTACTAGCAGAGACCAGAGTAGTGAGTGAATGAGAGAGGAATGAGGTTTAATTTTGGAACTTGGGGCTTAGAACAATCTAAGATGAGGCAAGGAAAAGGAAGTGGCTGAGTACCTAGTTTTGGGGGTGGGATGGAAAAGGATCCAGGGGTGAGGGCAGAGCTACAGAAAGAAGAGGAGAGTTAGGACTGAAAAGAAGGCTCTCTTGACAAATTCAAGTCAACAAATCTTAAATGTGCTTCTATTAAATTGGAGACACATTTGCTTCCATTTATGCTCATATAATCATCCAAATGCGTACATTAAGCACCCAACTCCGATGCTATATAAAGAGAATACTGCAGACTCTGGCCTGCATTTGGAGAGTTTATAATCTAAGCCTGTCCCTCAATTATCTCCATGCAAATTCAGCTGCAAGCCTAAACTATTTTTAATGATTTTCAAAGAAAGCAGAACCCCAGCTTCCTTTGTAGGCAATCCCAACATTTTCTAGTCTTCATCAAGTCTTCTTTATGAAGAAAGAGAGCAGAAGCATATGCAGTGGAAAGAATACTGAAGTTGGAGTCAGGACACTTGGGTTAGAGTCCAGCCTCAGTCCTTTAGTAGCACTGTGATTGGAGGCAAGTCACTTTGCTTCTATAAGCCTGTTTCCTAATCTGTCAAATGCACAGAGTGATAACTTCACTTCCAAATATAATAGTAAGGATTGAGTGAAAGATTGCCTTATAGTGAGAAAGTACTATAAAAGGAGCATTAACTGTAATTATTATGGTGAATCTAAAAACCTCTTGCTTTGATGCTCTTCCAATACCTTTCAGATTGACCTTTGTGAGACAGTGAATGGTGAGTAAATTAACATTTTCTTATCCCTCTCCAATGACAGCCAGCTATCAAACAAAAATATTCCCCTAAAATCCTGGCAGATTATGTCCATCTCCTTACTTTCTTCCATATATTGCCATCTCAGTGTGTGTTTCCCTCAAACTGTTGTGACAAGAATTCCCTTGCACACTGAGTTTGAGCCCCAAAGCAGGGTTCTGAATAAGAATCAGGTTATATTCAGGGCAAAAGGAGAAAAACTGAATATGAGAGAGTGAGAACATTTCAAATGCAGTATCACAGTAGATATAAAAATTTAAAAACCTTTAAGTCAACCATGAAATTAGTGAAGAACAGTAATCTATGTTCTTTTAAACTCAGATCTCCATTGCTGAACTTTCCATTTACAAAAATAAATATCCCCCTACATGAAGATTACCTCAATTCCTCTAAGGATATGGTCCTTTCTTATAGATAATATTCTCATTAAAATAATATAAACAGAATGCAGGCTCCAATGAAGGCATACAAGCACATCCAATCTCTGCTTGTTAGAAAAATTCCATCTCCTTGTGTCCAAGTAAACACATCTGCAATGTTGCCTTCCAATTTTAATTCTGCAGAGCGTGACCTGTATCAGAGCCCACACCATTTGGATCCTAATGGTTAGCGAGCACACATGTGCAATAGATGTGTGTGTGTCGACATGGGCAAAAATTTACTTAAGTAGCAGTTGGCAATTTTCCCATTTTCTCTGGGCTCACTTCCAAGTCCTCAAAACTCAGGAGGAGACCACACACTTTTGACATGGGACCTGCTGGACCGGTCAATCCCTCAGAGTTCTGTACTAATTATGGAAGTATTTTAAATACCACCTTCTCTCTCCCTCTCTCCAGGCCAGCAAGAACCAGCCCTGTTGAAAATTATTTAGTGTACTTTTGCTTATACTGTGCCCTGTGACTCAAGTGGCCTTTGTCTACCCCTCCATTTAGCCAAGTCCTGCCCATCCCCCAGCTGTTTGTACCACCCATCACTGTGAATTTATTAATGCTAATGCCTTCACTCTAAAATTATCTCCAATCTATCATGTATATATCTTGTTTATACATAGATGTTTGTATTTTGTTTCTCCCATTAAACTGTGAGCTCTTTGGGGACAGCGACTTTTTCTTTTTGATTAGCTTTCTTTGTATTCCTGGAACTTAGCACAGTATCTAGCACATGGTAGGTGTTTAGTAAATGTTTATTGACTTGAGTTGTATATCTTGCCCTTACTTATCTGTAAACATGTTATATTTCTTCATTAAAGTACAAACTCCTCAAAGGCAGGAACTGCCTTACTTTTTGCATTTGTATCCCCAGGACCCACTAGGTTACTGACACATACATGGTGCTTCATAAATTTATGTTGATTCATTGAAGTCCTAATCCTCTATAACTATTTCTTTGTCTGTTCCTGAATATACTTATTAAATTTATTTCAATAAAATCTAGTATATATTCATTAAGTGCTAACCACATGCAAAGTACAGGGTAGAGTGGTGTTAGCACTTCTCCAAAGAGGTCAGTACCATGGCCAGGGGCAGAGGCACAACTGAAAATTGTGAGCTGAACTAGGACTACGAAAATGTATAAACCTGGATTTGCTTTGTGTTGTCATTATGTGCACATGGGAGTAGAATGTAGTGGGATATTAAAGAAGAAGGAAAAATTATATCAACAAACTACTGGGCTGGTTGACCATTATAACCTTCTAAGTCTGACTTTTTACATTAAGATGCAAGTCAACTTCTGGGACTTGAGAATGATGCTATTGAATTTTCCATTTACTGAAGAAAAAATTATCTAATATGGCTCTCTTATATGGGAATGTTTCTATTTATCATTCTTATTCTGATAATAGCAAGAAAGCAGCCAAGAAAGAATATATGTTTCTTAGTGCCCCTTCCCCATATGTCTTTTACCTGACAAAGGGGTCACTATTCTACTGAGAAATGAACTTGTAATGAAAAGAATTTTCAGAGTTAGTTATGACTATATTTCTAATATAGCATTTTTTTGAGATTCTTCCTCAAATCTCTGTAGCATATTCTGAGAGCCCTCATGTAACACTCAGGAGACAACGATGAAATAAAATGTCCCTGACAATGCACTGACTGCATTTCTAGTCATTACTACTAAATGGGCACAGAATCTTTAAAATTATTTTATTAAAGTATAAATTTTTTGTAAGTTTTTTCTTCATTCTGTAGCTATAACATAGGTTCTTTCAGGACAAGAACTATGACATATTATTTTATATTTGACATAGCATCTAGCACCTAGTAGTGTTCAATAAAAATGAATGATTCATTGATTTTCTGGTCTACTTCCCTTCTCTTAAATTCAACAAACATTTATTAAATGCCTACCATTGTATGATATAGTCTCCAGTCCCCATGCTATTTTAACCTCTCTCCTTCCTAGAATGTGGTGCCCAGAAGTGCTATGATTCTCTAAAATGAGAGTAATAAGACCTGTAATAAATAATACACAGTGTTGATGGGAGAATCAAATGAGATTATGTATGCCAAATGTTATGTAAATATCAGCTACTATTATTTTTTAATTAGTCAAAATATACCAGATGATGTCTGATGAGGCTAAAGGATATAAAAATGATCATCTCTCTTGTTTGGGATATTAGTCCCCTCCATTCAGACTGCATTGTGTTAACTTTTTTGGCTGCCACATATCACTATTGACTTAAATTCCATTTGCAGTTCACTAAAACCACATAAAGACTATTGTCTAGCTTCTACTTGTACAACTGCTATTTTGAATCTAAATGTAGACTTCATATTTATCCCTGTTCAATATTCTAGCCTATCAAAGATATTTTTCGGATTCTGTCATCCAATGTCCTTCCTTAGTGTCATTTGCAGATTTGATAAGCACTCCATCTATACCATTGATTTTAGCCTTCCATTGAGAAAGAGCTACTTTGGATTTCTAAGAAATCTTATGATTGCTGATGGAAAAAATGGGTTGGTGACTCTCTGGAGATATTACTGACTGTATAAAAATGTCTCTGAATAAGAATTACTGGGATCCCCAATAACAGTGTGTGGTGCAATGCTCCTATGCCCTATTGCCAAGTTCCTACACAAATGAGCTATGGAGAGGGGAAAGAGGCAGTAATAACCATGCATCCTTGCTCTTCCCCTCTAACCTGGGAATCTCTCAATCTCGGGGTGAGAGAAGGACCATAATTATTTTTAAATGGTTACCAAATATCTGGAAAAGGAGTCAAAGACCACAAAGAATTAACATGGTTTCATCAAGAACAAGTCTTCACAGACCATTCACAGACCTCATTCTCCTTTTTACACCGTTGCTAAACTAGTAGACCAGATGAATGCTATAGACATCATTTACCTAGATTTTGGTGAGTCACTTTACAAACTTTGGTACTCCAGAATTATATCCAACTTACATTTAAACAATCTGCATATTTTTAAGTGAAAGCCCAGTGAGGGTGAGATGAAATGAGTGCTATACATTACTTTGTCTCCATTGTAGAGATCTACAATATTCAAGGAAATTATTTGTCTCATCTACTAGATAGGGGCCCCTAGGCACCCAAGATTTAACTCTGGCTTCTACCAACTAACATATAACCTTGGGCAAGTTAGTCTCTTTGATTCTCTGTTTATTCATCTGTAAAATTACGGGGCTGGAATTGATTATGTCAAAATCCTCATCTAGCCCTAACATTCTATAATTCAATTTATTGTGTTACTGAGTATTATGCTTTCCATTGCATTTTTTAGTGGAAAGAGCACTGGGTCTACAATCAGGACTTGGTCTATGTACATGATTCCTGTATATGTACTGTACGTGTGTGTGTGTTTGTGTGTGTGACCTTAGATAAGTCAATGAGCCTCCGTTTCCTATATACAGGGTATCCCAAAAGTCTTAATAAAATTTTAAGCTTTTATGCTTAAAAGTATATTCTTCATAACACAGATTTATTAATACTTGAACTATCTATCTCATAGAGTTATTGTGAGAACCAGAAGAGATAATGCACAAAAATGCAATTTTATTATGGTAATATGGCATTTCAGTGGGAGCTATCATTAACATTAGTATTTTCAGAAAGGACATAGAATCAATAGATTTGGAGCTAGAAGTGACCTCAGAGTTCACCTAACCCAACTCCTTCATTTTACAAATGAGGAAATTGAGGCTCCAAGAGATGGTGGCTTACTCAAAAATAAACAGCAGGATTGAACACATCTGCTAATTTCAAACCTAATGTTCTTTCTACTGTGCCATTTTCCCTCCAGTCTAATACTTTTTCTAGGATACAGATAGGGACTGGACCTGTGATTTCATTGATATATGGAATTTGCAGATGAAGAAACTCCCTCTACTCATATAGGTCGGCACCTTCTCTACAAGCTACAGTTTCAAGGAGTTACCTAGAGCAAGAAGACATTAAGTGACTTATCCAGGGTTACACAGCTAGTATTTATCAGATTGGCACTTGAGCCCGGATCCTTCTAGATCCAAAGTCAGGTCTCCATCTGCTATGGCAAACAGCTTTGAATGGCATTTATATTGAATGAAATATTTCAGCATTCAGCCCACACAAAAGCTGGATGGTCACTTTGCAATGTTGGAGAGGATCCCTTTTCTAGTATGTGTCAGACTAGATGGCCTCTGAGGTTGCTTTCAACTCAGTTCTATGATTCTATAATTCTGTAATCTTCCAAGGGCATAGGTAAGATGAATGTAAGCTATAAGGGACTAAAATTTCCAATTAAGAAGTTCAATTTAACAAGTCTTTGAGTACCTGCCTAGCTAGTCTCTTATACCTTGTGTGAGCTCTCATCTGGGATGCAGAAGGATAAAACATGACCTCTGTTGGGCCTATGATAACACTGGTCCAGGTGAACAAGGTAGGGCTGTGGCTAGTACTTGCCCATAGAGGTGTTTTGAAGCATCAGAACAAAGAAACATAGCTAGCACGTTGCTGCCGCATAAGAAAAAAAATGTCACCTGAGGCAAAGAAATTACATGGAACAAACTAATATTTTCCTAGAACCCATTGCCACTCCTCAGATTGAGCATCTGATCCCATGCTGAGATTTTAAGCTTTAGACTACTACTGAAAATTCTTTTCTGAGAATTTTGCATCCTAAACCCTTTAAATCTGATATCCTGGTAAACTCTGATCGAACTCAGTCTGGCCAATAGTTTCCTTTCTTTCATAATATCCCTTCTCCTCACATGATGGCTTCCTCCCTGGGTCTTGTTAATTGTCATTAATCAATAATTCTTTAGCTACCTTTCCCTCTCAGGCAGGGATTTAATAGTTCTTGCCTTCCAGAAGCATATAAAAAAGTCTGAGAGGGGAGGCAGTTTCTGTTCCTCCTAGGTGGCATAGCCATTTGGAGAGTCATAGGAGAACTCAGAAAGGATGAACAGGGTCAGTAACCTCCAATCCCCTTTCAGAAGGTGAGCCATCATGCCAAGAAACATGATGCGATTTTCCCCAATTCCTTAGCCAGGGTGGCAATCTTCATCTTTTAAGTGTATATAAAACCATTCTCAGAAACCATGCTGCTATAAGGATTTGTTGGTGTTTTCTTTTCTTTATCCAAGTTTGCTTGTTTTAATTGGACCTCAATGTATATTTATACTTACATATCTCCATACTCTGCATGTTTATTATGGCTGGTTAAACTCTAGGCTCATATGCTCCAACTGGTACCTGATTAGTATGTGATAGCTCTCTTGGATCAGCCCTCTCCTGACTATATTAAGCATATCTAGGCTACCAGATATCAAGAACTTCTTGTGGCATACTAGCAACTTGCTCTTTGCTTATGGGCCAGGGCCAGACCTCTCCCCTTTCTTGTAACCCCTCAATCATCCAGATGAGAGCTGGGCACCCAGTAGGAACTTCATAAGCTGCCAGAGGTGAATTGTTGCTGGCTGGGAGTAGAGGGAATGGCATGTGTCTTTGACAAGTCGGCATAATGCATTTAGGAAAATTACAACTGCAAAATGTTTGAGAATTACTGATCCAGTAGGCATCACAAAAATATGTGTACAAAGCAGAACTCATTGTCTTTCCCACCCCTCAAAACCCACCCTTCAGCTCTTCTCTGTCTGCTTTGAAGGCACCACCATCCTTCTAGTCAGCCAGGTTCACAACTTCTGAGGAATCCTTCAGTCCTCACTCCCTCATCTCACATTGGGTGCCAAATCTTGATGTTTCTACCTCTATGCCATAATTCACATGTGTGCCCCTTTTCTCCACTCAAATAAACACCATGATAGCTCAGGCCCTCATCATGTCTTGCTCAGGCTGTTGTAATACCTGCATAATTGGTCTTCTAGCCTCTGATCTCTCCCCTCCATCCAATCCATCTCCCAAACAGCTGTCAAATTAATATTCCTAAAACATAGGTTTGACCATTTCATTCCCCTATTTAATACTCTACAGTGGTTCCTTGTTACCTCTAGAGTAAACTAAAAACCTTTTTGTTTGGCATTAGAATACATTTATATATGTATATATAATATATGCATATATTGATATATTTTCTCTTTACCTTACCTAGATCCCCACTCCTGAATTCTTCATTAAGAGGGTCATTCTGTATAAAAAAATTCTCAAAAAAAAAGACAGAAATAAAAGACTCAGCAAAACCGATCAATACTCAAAAAAATCTGACATTATATGTAATATACTACTTCTATATAAAAGAGTGTGTGTATAGGCGGGGGGGTAGGGGGGTTATATTCAAATATCTCTTCTCTGGAACCAAGGTGGTTCTTCATAATTTTATATTCATTTTTATTGCATTAAATGCTGATCTCCTCACCTGTTTGTAGGAAATACTTCCTACCTGCAGAGGACACACACACACACACACACACACACACACACACAAGACTCCATTGAGTACCAATCTCCTTAGCTGGGCTCCTCCTGCTTCCAGGGGGCAGAAAAAGACATGTCATTCCATCAAAGACCAGTTTCCTCCCTAGGCCTCTT